>NC_083572.1:76619844-76919844 GCF_027579695.1 Neoarius graeffei | reverse complement strand
TGTGAATGTGAGTGTGAATGGTTGTTTGTCTCTATGTGTCAGCCCTGTGATGACCTGGCAACTTGTCCAGGGTGTACCCCACCTTTCGCCCGTAGTCAGCTGGGGTAGGCTCCAGCTTGCCCGCAACCCTGCACAGGATAAGTGATTATAGATAATGGATGGATGGATTATAAAATCTGCAGTAATCTTCCTGAATGTATCCATGATAATAAAATGTATTGAATTATGGTTAAAACACAAACACCCCAAAAAATCAACCATTCACATGCTGACATACATACACATTCATGTATAAACAACATGTCCAGTTTGTGATTTTTGTCAACAATTAGATGAATAACTTGTCCAGTTTTGTGTAGCTTCCGAGGCAGAGATACAATCGTACCGATCCAATGTGTGTGGTAATATGGCGGCCAGACGGCTTCATTCTGTCTGGCCAATGAGCCATCCAGATATTTTACATACAGACCAGTGGTGAATACCCAAGGACACCAACCACTAGGGGGTACCAACGCATCTGAAGTTCCATCCATCATCTGTAGCCGCCCATCCTGTCCCACAGGGCTGCAGGCAAGCCAGAGCCCACCCCAGCCAACCACGGGCGAGAGGCAGGGCACACCCCGGACAAGTCGCCAGGCCATTGCAGGGCTGACACATAGACACAGACAACCATTCACACTCACATTCACACCTATGGTCAATTTAGAGCCGCCAATTAGCCTAATCTGCATGTCTTTGGACTGTGCGGGAAAACAGAGCACCCGGAGGAAACCCACGCAGACACGGGGAGAACATGCAAACTCCACACAGAAAGGGCCTCGCTGGCCACTGGGCTCGAACCCAGAACCTTCTTGCTGTGAGGCGACAGTGCTAACCACTACACCACCGTGCCACCCTTGCATCTGAAGTTCATGTACATAATGTATTATAATCAATCAACTACAACAGGTTGTTTTTAATGCAGAAGATTGTTTGAAGCCATCTGTATGTTGGGTATGAAAGGCAGTCATATCCCTTTGTCTTCATGGATTTTGTTAGTTACACTACAAAGCATGAACTGAGCTGTCAATACGAGAAGGACTTTAAAGAAAAAAATCACCATCCAAACTTCAATATGAAAAGACACAAATTTAAAGGGTCACCAACAAGAAAACTGAAAATCCAAAGTCCAATCATTAAAAAATTATAAAAGATCTTTTGTGGTGGTTTGCGTACACTATAACCAGAGGTGGACAGTAACAAAGTACATTTACTTGAGAACTGTACTTAAGTACACTTTTTGAGTATCTGTACTTTACTTGAGTATTTTTTTTGGCAACTTATGATTTTAACTTCACTACATTTGAAAGGCAAATATCGTACTTTTCACTCCACTACATTTCTATCAAGGTCCTCATTACTAGTTACTATGAAGCAGCTTTGAAAGTGGATGTTTTTTTCTTTTCTTTTCTAAAACGTGATTGTTTTTTTCACAGGTGACACTGAGAGCCTATCAGTAATCACTAGGATCCCGTCACATCCATAGACTATAAAATCAAGTTCAGTGATTTCTCAGCAGTGTTATTTGAACTTGATCAGTTGATGGCAGAATGGAATGAGGTGGTTCTTCTGGAGAATGCAGAAACATGGCCCATGAACCCATGTTTCAGTTTTCTGAAAGGATTAAAGATTCGTTTCATTTTAAATGTTTGCTTTGTTTGCCGAAAACGAACCACATCACGGTCTACAAAAACTCGCTGTCCAACCTCCGGAAGCATCTTGAGGTATATAAATGTTTTATTCCAAGAGAAGGCTTGCAACAAAGTTGTCTGTGCTTTTAGAGCTATCGATAACGTTGCAATAGCTATGCAGTCTGGTTAGTCAAATAACTTTGTATGGATTTGCCCATCGAGTTGCCATAGCCTTGTCCACGGCTAACGTTAACACATAGCTAGTTAACTTGGACACTGTTAGTTAGCATGTAAAAACGGAGTTACGTTAACATGAATAACGTTAACTTATCTGAAGTCCTTTCAGAAATATGTTTTAGCATAATCTTGCCATATAAACAGAATGTAGAAAGCTTTCTTTTCTAGTAGCATTAGCTACCCAATATGATTTTGAGTTTGAAAAGAGTTTGCTAGCATGTCAGGTGGAACTTCACTGACTAGCTAGCTTAACGTTAAACCACCATAATGGCACAGCATGCATTCATTTTGTGAATTCACATTTCTGTCTTTGGTAACGGCATTAGGTTTTGTAAGCGTTGTGGCAATAATACAACAATGTGTTGACAGAAAATGTACAACCCCGATTCCAAAAAAGTTGGGACAAAGTACAAATTGTAAATAAAAATGGAATGCAATAATTTACAAATCTCAAAAACTGATATTGTATTCACAATAGAAAGTAGACAGCATATCAAATGCATGGATTAAAGTTTTCCGTCGCTACGACAGATTTCTGTCAACTGGGAGCACTAAAGGTCAATAATGAGAGTGATGCAGATCCGAGGAAAAAGGGGGGGGGGGGGGGGGGGGGGGGCGGGGGTAGGCCCATAGGTCTGACACCGATGTGATTTAGAACTTCACCAAGCTGCTGTGATTGCCTGTTGTTGAACCCTTTCTTGTGCTATGTTTGAGTATATGTAAAGGAATAAGTTGTTGCACTAGATAGGCCTAAATAAATAAATACAGCCTCCGCTACTGTCTAGTCCCGGGGAGGCTCGGCGTAGGCAGCGAGCCGTGGTGCTCGGCTTGAGTTTTGTTTCTATTGGCGGCTTCAGCCCGACTTTGCACACTCGTAACTCGGCCAGGGGAGGTCCCAGCCTCCCCAAACTTGGCAGCCAGTGACCTCTGCCCTCTCCCCAATGAACCAGCGCTGCCAGGGCGGGCCAGCCCCGCGCCTCGGGACGCGATTCACCCCGAGGCGAGCCGCGGCGCTCCGCATCAGTTTCCTTTTAACGGCGGCTCCACTGATGAAACAATCTGGCTGTCCTACTACTAGGCAACTACTTGCCTACTACTAATACTAGGCCTATTGTAGTAATAATAATAATAATAATAATAATAATATTTGCCTATTGAAAGGCGATCAGGTGAAAAATCTAAACAGCCCTGTTGAAGCCGCAGCAAGATCTACAGTATGCTATTAAGCCTTTTGTAGGTTAAACAGGCTTTGGCACACAACATTCTGGAAAGGCTGTGTTTTTCTTCGGTTTGATTAGCCTACGATTTAATCTTTAAACATTATGGTTTCAGCAGTTCGCTTAAACATTGGAGGCTGCAGAGTCGGGCTGCAAGATTTCCCGACACTTGTTTAAGATGCCAAACTTCATAGTAAGGAGAAAATAATTCCACAGTATTTAGTGCCTCATCAGTCTCAAAAATTAATAGTGAAGGAGCAATGCGAATTAAGTCCCAAAAAACATCTCGTAGGCCTATATTTTACATTTTCAAAAAAGTCCGGAATTGGAAGTCGGTCAGTGGAGTGTAATGAAGTGTCTCATTCACTAAGCACAAAAGGTCGGAAAACAGTGGAGAAAACAGCTATTGCTTAAATAGGCTACTAATGTTTTACATTAGTAATTTAATGTATGTGACAAATAAATTCATTGATTAAATAGATAAAGAAGCAAATACTCCGAAGCTCAAAATTCAGGAAAGTGGCTCCGGTGTCGCAAGTGCACAAGAACAGTTATTTGAAAGTTAACCTGATGAATTTGTGTGTGCGCGTGCGATTTCATGAAGAACCGGGACAATTGGCATTCGGTGAAAGATTTACACCTATGACTCATTATATTCACGCGCGCCCTCTCGCCCACTGTTGCTTCGTTTTCCCGATTTACATGCGTGTCTGAAGATGGAATTTTCAGAAATCTCCACTCTGCCCAGAGTTTGCGAAAGTAGCTGTTTTCAGTGACTGAAACCTCCGTATAGGTGTGAATGAGAGGTGCAACCGAATAAATAAATATGCGTCTTTTTTATCTGGCTACATGTAGGCTATCACTGTGCAAAGCCTCTAATGTTGAAATAGTAGTAATATTTGTTAAAATAATAGTAGGCTAATTTCCACATTAATTGGTAAAATGGCCCAAGGGATGTGATGGGGGGGATGGCCGTTTTATAAGGGGGATGATTTGAGATTTTTATTTCAGAAGGGGTATGCCTCCCCCCACATCCCCCCCTCAACTCGAGTACTGCGTATAAGGCCATATTTCACCTGACATAGGCCCTTCGATTTCCATCACTAGAGTGCATCAAATAACTTTTGGTTTTGCCAGCATGGACGCGCTTCTTTTAAATGAAGGCACAGATGTGTCAGACATCGACAAAACGGTAAAGAATAAGTGGAGATGGGCTTGGCGAAATGAAATGGGCGATAATGGCAAGCTCCTGCTGCTGTGCCAAGGAAAAAGAAACAAAAACAGGCATCAGGTGTTGCCAAACTAGATGCCTTTGGCTTCACTGCGAAGAAGCAGAAAAAGTGAACTTTCACTTTACTTTTCTTGTTTCCTAGCTTTATTTCAACAGATTTTCTTATTTTTCTTTCTGTTCCACCCTTTTGAAAGCATGGTTCAAGTTCGACTGCACTTGCATTTTTCTCTTAACCACTGTTGTGCATTACTAAAGTATTGTTGAAATAAATTTGCACTTTGTGCTGAAAACTTGATGTTTCATCATGAATAGCCAGTAATGACAATGGTCAAGTCTTGCCTTAGCTTTAGTCATTGTTAAAATTATGTAAATGTACTATAAGTAGGGGCCTAGGGGATAATGGACAACATGGCGTTTAAAATTTGATGCATCACTGACGTGGTAGGGGCCAACGACATGGAGCTTTTTTTTTCAGTCAGATGATTTTTTTTTTTTGCTTTAATCCATGCAAATGTCGAAAGTGAGACATTTTGAAATTTCATGCCAAATATCGGCTCATTTGAAATTTCATGACAGCAACACATCTCAAAAAAGTTGGGACAGGGGCAATAAGAGGCTGGAAAAGTTAAAGGTACAAAAAAGAAACAGCTGGAGGACCAAATTGCAACTCATTAGGTCAACTGGCAATAGGTCATTAACATGACTGGGTATAAAAAGAGCATCTTGGAGTGGCAGCGGCTCTCAGAAGTAAAGATGGGAAGAGGATCACCAATCCCCCTAATTCTGTGCCGACAAATAGTGGAGCAATATCAGAAAGGAGTTCGACAGTGTAAAATTGCAGAGTTTGAACATATCATCATCTACAGTGCATAATATCATCAAAAGATTCAGAGAATCTGGAAGAATCTCTGTGCGTAAGGGTCAAGGGCGGAAAACCATACTGGATGCCCGTGATCTTCGGGCCCTTAGACGGCACTGCATCACATACAGGCATGCTTCTGTATTGGAAATCACAAAATGGGCTCAGGAATATTTCCAGAGAACATTATCTGTGAACACAATTCACCGTACCATCTGCCGTTGCCAGCTAAAACTCTATAGTTCAAAGAAGAAGCCGTATCTAAACATGATCCAGAAGCGCAGACATCTTCTCTGGGCCAAGGCTCATTTAAAATGGACTGTGGCAAAATGGAAAACTGTTCTGTGGTCAGACGAATCAAAATTTGAAGTTCTTTATGGAAATCAGGGACGCCGTGTCATTCGGACTAAAGAGGAGAAGGACGACCCAAGTTGTTATCAGCGCTCAGTTCAGAAGCCTGCATCTCTGATGGTATGGGGTTGCATTAGTGCGTGTGGCATGGGCAGCTTACACATCTGGAAAGACACCATCAATGTTGAAAGGTATATCCAGGTTCTAGAGCAATATATGCTCCCATCCAGATGACGTCTCTTTCAGGGAAGACCTTGCATTTTCCAACATGACAATGCCAAATCACATACTGCATCAATTACAGCATCATGGCTGCGTAGAAGAAGGGTCCGGGTACTGAACTGGCCAGCCTGCAGTCCAGATCTTTCACCCATAGAAAACATTTGGCGCATCATAAAATGGAAGATACGACAAAAAAGACCTAAGACAGTTGAGCAACTAGAATCCTACTTTAGACAAGAACGGGTTAACATTCCTATCCCTAAACTTGAGCAACTTGTCTCCTCAGTCCCCAGACGTTTACAGACTGTTGTAAAGAGAAAAGGGGATGTCTCACAGTGGTAAACATGGCCTTGTCCCAACTTTTTTGAGAAGTGGTGTTGTCATGAAATTTAAAATCACCTAATTTTTCTCTTTAAATGATACATTTTCTCAGTTTAAACATTTGATATGTCATCTATGTTCTATTCTGAATAAAATATGGAATTTTGAAACTTCCACATCATTGCATTCCATTTTTATTTACAATTTGTACTTTGTCCCAACTTTTTTGGAATCGGGGTTGTACTTTTAATACTTAAATATTTTTAAAAGCAAGTACTTCAGTACTTTAACTTAAGTAAAAACTTGACTGTATAACTTTCACTTGTATCGGAGTAACATTTGACTAGTGGGATCTGTACTTTGACTTCAGTAATGAAGTTGGGTACTTTGTCCACCTCTGACTATAACATAATTTACTGTATGTCTGAAATTTGTAGGACGATTGTACAGCCTGTTAGCTTACTGGCACTATGCAATTCTTCAGAACTCAGCTAATAGTTGACCTATCAAGTCTACCTTGAATTTAGACACACTGCTGATTGTTAGTAAGCTTATTCTCTTTATAGTGGTTTGGCATTTTTATATACTGTAGACCTACTGTATGTAAATCTATGATGTTGCCACAGTATTATTTCATATATTCCTTATGTCTGTCTATAGGATGTATACAGAGTATGATAGCTTGGCATTTAACATAGGTGTATGCAAATCAGTGAACCTCACTGTTGCAGTGCTTTTCATACATAGCCTCACTTTTTTGTTGTGAGCGCTTGAGGTGTGGTCACCCTGGGGCAGCACGTGGTGCTAATCAGGGCCTGCTGAGTAGTAAAGAATCTAGTTCCTCTGTGGCAGCAGCTGTGGTGACCAGCGTAAACATTAACAGTTTCATTTCCTTTTTATCTTTATCCTTTATTGCATTTTAAGTGCTTATCTAAATAAAGAGCTCGCTAAAATGTGTGCAGCCACAATGCTGTCTTTTCCAGTCCAGGCTTCACTGGGATGCACTCATGAGGATGGATTAGATATAAAATGACAATGTTTTTCAGCCTTATACAGTATTTTTTTTTTTTGGGAGGGGGGAATTGAAAATATTTGTAACATGTATGTAGGCATAAATATCTTTACACAGAGATTAATCGAGGAGTGTTCTTCAGTGAACCTCATTGTTGTCGTGATGGGCTGAATCCAAAATGTATTAATTTATCACCAACAGTATCTGGTTTATTCTGAAAGGAGCCCCTGAAGTCCTCAAAGGTTGGTTCTATCTATCTATCTATCTATCTATCTATCTATCTATCTATCTATCTATCTATCTATCTATCTATCTATCTATCTATCTATCTATCTATCTATCTATCTATCTTGTGCATACAAATTATTATCTTGTGCACACATTATTTTGCTGTAACTTGCATGCACAAGATAATAACTTGTGCGTACAAGATTTTCAAAAACATATCCCCTTTTGGCAATTTACATTCTCCATAAATCTGGCTATTCCTCGTTGATACAACTGCAAACAAAACTGAGTATATTTTATGGAGCAGTTTTGTGCACTTGCAGTTCAAGTTTACAGCTTATATTTTTAAGTGCAAACTCAGGGCTGGATTTAGGGAGGTTTTGTGGTTGACTACACCCCATAATGCTTTCCTCAATCCTTTTTCAAGCCTTTTTCCCCATTATCACATACATTCATTCAAATCCATGTGTCAAACTAAAGGCCTCAGCCATAATCCTCATGCAAATTTAAAAAACAAAAAAAAAGAGTTTAAACAGCCTACAGTATTTATTTGTCTACATTTTTACAATATGGGCGGCATGGTGGTGTAGTGGTTAGCGCTGTCGCCTCACAGCGAGAAGGTCCGGGTTCGAGCCCCGTGGCCGGCGAGGTTCTTTCTGTGTGGAGTTTGCATGTTCTCCCCCTGTCCGTGTGGGTTTCCTCCGGGTGCTCCGGTTTCCCCCACAGTCCAAAGACATGCAGGTTAGGTTAACTGGTCACTCTAAATTGACCGTAGGTGTGAATGTGAGTGTGAATGGTTGTCTGTGTCTATCAGTGTCAGCTCTGTGATGACCTGGCGACTTGTCCAGGGTGTACCACGCCTTTCGCCCGTAGTCAGCTGGGATAGGCTCCAGCTTGCCTGCGACCCTGTAGAACAGGATAAAGCGGCCAGAGATAATGAAATGAGATGAGATTTTTACAATACACTAGATGGGCAAAAGTATGTGGACACCTGCCACACCCCACCCCACCACCCACATCCATCAATGATTGAGTTCAGGGGCTAGTTGCATAAAACTGGTTTAGACTAGTCTTAGAAGTCAGGTGTCTAAGATTTTCCTTTAAGACTGGCCTTACCTTTTTACAGTCAGTTGCATAAAACCTTCAACCAGTTTAATTTAAGACCAAAAAAGTAAGACTCCCTACCCCAAGGCTAACTTTTACCTACATTCTATGTGGCCAGGGAAACAACTAACTGTTAGTTGAGCTAGTTGCATAAAAGTGGCTTTGATTGTTATTGTTGACTAATCAAATTATTCTATCCACATTCACTGGATATGAGCAATCGTGCGCTCTGATTGGCTACTCTACTACTAGGATATCAGCTCATATACTGTGAGTAGAAAAAAACAAAATGGCAGAGCGTTTTGCTGAACCAACCGAGGATGAAATAAAAACTCTACTCGAAAACCACCACCACCCCCAAAAAACGGCAACAAAATATGGAATGAAAGTATTTGATGGTCATAAATTATTTTGTTGGACGTTTTGTATAAAGTTTTTATTTAATGAATTTTCAAAGAATAAAAATAAAAATGTTCTGTTTCTCAAAGTCCAGTGAATGTGGATAGAATTCCACTATCAGTTCATGTACGAGTCGATTTTGTGGAATAACTTAAATATACAGTGGCAGATATTAATCTTTGGGTTTATGAAAGAGCAATACAAACATCATTTATTTTATCTAATGTGTCAAAACTATTGTCATTTTGTTTATGTTTTGTGCATTGTTCTTTTCACTGTTTAGTGTTTTGAGACAATATAGCAACACGATAGGAATAAAGTCGGATTTGCTCTGAACATGATGGAACGTGTAAGCCATCTCCCATCTGGAAATGTTTAACTTGACTGAGAGAATGATAACAATGAGCTGTTTGATAAATAATTTTAATTTAAATCATTTAAATGCAATTAAATTCATGTAAATACTGTGTAATAAACAGCACTTTTATATAAAGCATTCAAATCATTACATTCAGAAGGAAAATTATATGATGAATTATTGACTTTTCTGGGCTACAGTGAGATCTATAGCTCATGCTCGAGTCTCTGTAGCGCTAACTTTAGCTTTGCTTTCTCCAGCTGCAGTTTTTCTATTTCTAAATTTATTTCAATCTCTTACAGTGATAGCACTTTATATTGCTTTTCCATGATTTGGCTCATGCTGATGTTCTTCCTTGGAGCAAGTCTTTCTTTCCTGGACACTACACATGCCCCACTGATGTTACTGTTGCCCAAAATCATCTCTATTAATAAATAAATAGAACAGAACAGAATAGTATTATCAAGCTATTATTGAGCAAATTTTGTGATATTGAATTTAGCACATAGACAATTAGCAACAGTCACGGCTGGACAGTGAGACCATTTTGCATGACCTACTGGGGAAAAAAAAGTTGGCTTCGAAGCCATGCATTTGTGTCACACTGTGCTACAACATTTTCTGAATACTAGCACTTGCTGACCAGAAAAGAAATAAGAGGAGAGACATTGTAAAATACATAACATGGAAAAAACTTAATGTGACCTGTGCTCCAATCCCAGCTAATTTCAGGCAAGAGGCAGGGTACACCTTGGACAGGACACTAATGCCGCTTTTCCACTACAAACGCGGCTGAGTCGGGCTGAGCCGTGCCGTGCTGAGTCGAGCTGAGTGGGGCTGTTGGAGTTGCATTTCGACTACAACCGCGCTGAACCGTGCTGGCTGGAAGTGGGTGGACACATTGGGTGGAGTTAGCGAAAGTGGGTGGACGTCACGTGATGTCGTTAAGCGGCGCAAACAGTGACATCAGTGATCTTTTAAGCGGTAGTCTCACGACCTGGATAGTAAACAATAAACATGGAGGACATGGAGTCGTTAGTGTTGCTGGTCTTGGTTCTGTGGCTTGTTGTCACCGACAACGCCAACAGATACTGGCAAGAGCGTATAGATGAGGCGAGGCGCATAAGGCTTCAGAAATTCTCGTAATTCGTAATTCTTCTTCTTCCGGGTTTACGGTGTTTACAGATCCCAGCGTGCTCGCGGGGCGTGTGTGGGCATGTGAGGACACTCCTCCTCACCAATCAGTGCACAGGGGAGTGTCTGCTCACGCCCCCAGCCCCACTCAGCTCGGTTTGGCTCGCTTCAGCCCCACTCCAAAACCGTGCGAGTTTTGGGTGCTAAGCAGGGCTGAAGCGAGCTGAGTCGTGCTGTTCTGAAGTAGTCGAAACGCAAGCCGTGTCGGGCTGAAGTGAGCTGAAAAAGGGTAGTGGAAAAGGGCCATTAGAGTAGCCATGTGTTTGGAAATCCACACAGGGAGAACACCCAAACTCCATACAGTGGCAGCCTGAGTAAGCTGCAAGGCTCGAACCCACAACCCTTCTTCCTGTGATGCAACAGTGCTAACCACTGCACCACCATGCCACCCTAGACAATGTGCAGAGATTACCAAATTTATCTCAGATCATCATAAACATGTCCACATGTTATAAAATAAAATCCTAGGAGTATGGACTTTAGCTTACATTAAGCCCATTCTAAGGAAAAAGCTTAACATAAGAGGAAAATGCTTAATGTAAGATAAAGAGAGAAACTGATCAGTGATCACTATTTTGGAACATTAAAGGTAGACTGCCTTTCAGATTTTTCAAGTGTAGGTCATAAAAAGAATTTTCCTTGACACCCAGTTATTTTTGTTTTGTGAACTGAAAGCTACTGAATTCAAATCACAGAGTTCCAATTTTATTAGTTTAAAAAAAATAGAACAATTAATGAATTTAGAGCCATGTGGCCCTAAATTCTCTGCTATTTTTTCCTGCTTCACCATGACCCAATTCAAGATACTACATCATGCATCACATGGTGGGCTTTAACACAAGGAGAGAACAATGGAGGACGTGAGTGTGCGAATAAAACGTGAAAGACCGACTACAGTAACAGAAGGCAAGAAGAAAAGACATTATGTTGCGAAGGAAAGGAAACGCAGGACCAAACTAATAAATATCGGCGGTCAGCGAGCACCTCGGTGTGATCAGCTGTTCGTTTAGGGACAGAATGATGTAACTGTCAGTGCACGGTCAAGGTAAACCTGTAGATGGCAGTAATGCAACACTGGATGCCAGCTGCCATAAAACCCAAAAGAAGAAGAAGACGATGCCAAAAGGTCATCTTCTGTCTATTTGACTGCGCGAAGCGAACAATTTCATGCACATTATTTGCTAGGGAATCCCTTCAAATTAAATAACTTCCCAGCCACAGAATAGCCTGTTTTTTTTTTTAGATATTACAGAAATACACATTTATCACGGGGCGGCACGGTGGTGTAGTGGTTAGCGCTGTCGCCTCACAGCAAGAAGGTCCTGGGTTGGAGCCCCGGGGCCGGCGAGGGCCTTTCTGTGTGGAGTTTGCATGTTCTCCCCGTGTCCGCGTGGGTTTCCTCCAGGTGCTCCGGTTTCCCCCACAGTCCAAAGACATGCAGGTTAGGTTAACTGGTGACTCTAAATTGACCATAGGTGTGAATGTGAGTGTGAATGGTTGTCTGTGTCTATGTGTCAGCCCTGTGATGACCTGGCGACTTGTCCAGGGTGTACCCCGCCTTTCACCCGTAGTCAGCTGGGATAGGCTCCAGCTTGCCTGCGACCCTGTAGAAGGATAAAGCGGCTAGAGATAATGAGATGAGATGAGACACATTTATCACAATGACCAAATTTCAGAGGGAACTAAATTTTACCGGTTTTATGAAATCAAAAGGTCGTCTACTTTTAAGCCACATTAATCTTTTTCCACATTAAGTGTTTTAGCATGTTGCTCAGCGTACAGCATATTCATTGCTACTTTGTAACATGAGTTTTCTATGAAAGATGTGTTTGCAACTCTGTGACTGTGAGCTTACTCGCCACTGTGTGCTGTTTGGTTGTCATTCTCTGCGACCTCTTCATCTTGACTTACTACAAAGCTTCTATTGTCCAAACAGAGCTGTGGAGCAAGCCGTCTGAGGTGATGTATTTACTGTTGGCCTGGCCGTGACTCCACTCTTGCTCCCCCTGAAGGAATGCCCAAAACACTGGAGATTCATCACCATATAGTTTAAACATCAATTCTGTTGTTCTCCTCTATTTTGTACTTGGACCGCCTCCTGTGGCTTGAGTTTATACACTCATATAACTCATTTTTTGCCTCTTGTACCATATTTGAGCTACTGACAGATTAACACTCTTAGCTTTTTCTGTTATTGTGCGCCAAGCCTCGTGTTTTTATTATTTGTGTTGTCATTGCTGGATTTGTTGTTATATTCTTCCAAAATTCAGATATTTTCTGCCAAAGAAAAGCGTGTCAAGCGCCCACTGTCGGCCATTTTGTTCAGACTTGGTAAGTGTCTTGTTTCACAAAGTAATGCAAAGTAGTCTGTCTTACTAAAGACAGTCATGAGCTTGTTTTTTGCAACAGTCATGTTGAGGCATGTTTAGTCTGACTAACTGTTTGCCATAAGCTTAAGTGAATGGCTATGCTTATGCAACCGGCCCCAGGTTCCCTAAACATGGGGGGAAGCCATGGCCTAATGCTTAGCGAAGCAGCTTTGGGATCATAAGGTTGCTGGTTTGATTCCCTGGACCAGCAGGAATGGTTGAGTAAGACACCCAACCCCCATCTGCTCCCTAGGCTGCTCTGAGTATGTTGTATGTCACTCTGGATAAGAGCATCTGCTAAATGCTGTTAATGTAATATTTGAAACATACTCATTACTAACAAAAGTGTACAGAATCAAGCACATAGCCAGACAATTGCAGTTTGTGCCTGGCAAGCTCTAGGCTTCTATGAACTTATTTATTATATGTTTTAGTGTATTAATCATCTCATTATCTCTAGCCGCTTTATCCTGTTCTACAGGGTCGCAGGCAAGCTGGAGCCTATCCCAGCTGACTACGGGCGAAAGGCGGGGTACACCCTGGACAAGTCGCCAGGTCATCGCAGGGCTGACACATAGACACAGACAACCATTCACACTCACATTCACACCTACGGTCAATTTAGAGTGACCAGTTAACCTAACCTGCATGTCTTTGGACTGTGGGGGAAACCAGAGCACCCGGTGGAAACCCACGCGGACACGGGGAGAACATGCAAACTCCGCACAGAAAGCTAACCACTACACCACCGTGCCGCCCTGTATTAATCATAACAAAATTTAATTTTTGGGAGTGAGAAAAGAGCAGGGAAATAGAAGGAAATTCTGTACATAATATTTCTGTTAAAGGCTGAAAACACACCAAAGCTGGCTCTGCATCATCGTAATAAGGGCACCATAAATCATCAGCACACCAATGGGAGAAAAGCCTTCTATTCTTCACTGAGACTGAGACATAATTAACTAATCTCATAAAAAGGCTTGCCAAAAGCTCGTTTCCCACGAGGAAACCAAAATACAAACCCTTACATTCAAAGTTGTGGAGGTCAAAGCAATTAAATGTGTTTCCAGTAGAATAAAAAGTCAACTATTATTGCCTTAAGGGTTTATGAAGAGTAACCCCAACATCAGGATTCAGAAGCCTGAGAAAGTCTTCCCAAGGTTAAATGAAAACCATGACCTTCACAAGAATAAAGATTTGGATGGATGGATGGATGGATGGATGGATGGATGGATGGATGGATGGATGAATAAATAAATATGAGTAAATCTTGTAAAACAAACAGTATGATGAATTAAATTATACAGTATAGATATTAACACTACTATTACTGATAGTACTGACAAAGGAATGTTGATAGATTTATGAAGTTTGTATCTTGTTAGCTCAGAGAATTGACTTTTTTTTACTTCACAAGACCTCTGAAGGTGTGCTGTGTGCTCTGTGTGTGTGTGTGTGTGTGTGTGTCTTCCCCTAACAGGTTAAGGGCAGCATCAAGGAAGAGAGCCACTTCAGTCCAAATATGGGTGACCGCTGTCAGACCTGGACTCTGTTGGCAGACACAGAGAACAGAACAGTCTCATTATTTCCTCTCATCATCCTCCTACTCACCCAACTGGTGTCCTCTTTTATCCTCCCCGCATCTCGTGGAGGGAGATTGACCACCTTGATTATCGAGCTCTAGCCACGTTCTGTTAGATGTCTCGGCCACATGTGTGTTGTTGATAAACAGTGGTGCTGAGGTGGTGCAATCTCTTCAGCACTGCGGCTGCCAGGGTAGGGGGCGCTGTTCTTTCAGCACCACTGTCTCAACATGGTGAGGAGCGCTTGCCATCTTGTGTGCAAGGGCTGCCAGCCCGCCGTTGTCACGGTGTCTGTAGTGTACATACATTGTACACTCCACAAGGCCTCTGAAGGTGTGCTGTGGTATCTGGCACCAAGATGCTAGCAGCAAATACTTTAAGTCCTTTAGTTGCGTGGTGGGGCCTTCATGGATTGGATTTGTTTGTCTAGCACAGGGGTCATCAAACTACAGCCCACGGGCCGACTCCGGCCCGCCACCCCCCTTTGACTGGCCCCCCAGCCCCTCTGCCCCCCACCACTTGAACTGGCCCTATGAGGCAATCCCCAAAAGTGGTCATGGCCTATTTTTTTAAATTGCTTTTTGGCAAATAATAACATGTCTGCATCTTGTATTTTGTTGATTTTATCAATTAAAATTGATATTTAGTTATAAAATGAACTATTCATATTTTCAGAATTTTTGTCATATGCTCACGATCAAGCAGTGACAGGCAGCGCACACGCAGAGAACTGTCAGTCTTCAGGACAGCAAAATGGCTAGCGGTCAGCGAAATGTTGACAGAGAGTGCAGAGTTTTTAAAGAACAGTGGACCACCAATTATTTTTTTCGCTCAGTGTAAGGACCGTGCAGTTTATCTTGTATGTAAAGAAAGTGTGTTGGTTTTCAAAGAATATAATCTGCGTCGTCACTACGAAACCCGCCACAAAGAGTATGCTAGTTTGCGAGGGCAAACAAGAGAAGACAGGATTTGGAGGATGAAATGCGGACTGACTGCACAACAGAATGTATTCCTTTGCCAAACCTAGATCAACCAGGCTGCTGTCCAAGCTAGCTATAAAGTAGCTCACCTACTAGCTACCCATGGAAAGCCATTTACTGATGGGGACTTTGTTAAAGTATGCATGCTTGCTGTGACCGAGGAGATGTGTCCCGACAAGAAGGATGCGCTCAACGCGGTGAGTCTCTCCACACCTACTATGACCAGGCGAACCGAAGATTTGGGGGACAGCGTGTATGACCAACTGAATGAGAGAGCGTCAGAATTAGAGTTTTTTGCTTTGGCCATGGATGAGAGCAATGACGTGCAGGACACAGCACAACTGCTGTGATCTATTGATCTATTGCTCATATTATTATAATTTCACTGTTTTTTAAAATTTATTATTTTATAGGCCTATTTATTTGACCTTTATTAAGTGCTGCACACAATTATTCTTAATATTATTAATAATATCAACAGGCCTACCTACAATTTATAATTTTACACTCACCTTTGCCAGTGTCAATCACCTCAACGAGGCAGATGTTTCTTACCTTGACAGCTTTGATGTTATTTTTATTAGAAAATAAATAAATGGAATATCTGTGGTATTTCAAATTAAAACAAAGTGTGAAGACTTGATTACTACTTTTGCAAACCACTAGTAAAGATAAACAAATATGTGCCAGGAATCAAGTGTTGATATAGTAGTGTTGATATAGTAGTGTGGATATAGTAGTGGGGATGGCTGTGCCAGGCTAGTAATCTCTACTACACAATGAGGCCTGCTGGTGGTCATATTTGTCTGGGTCATACAATTCTATGTTATATAGCTGACCCGACCCCGGCCCCCCATCACAGTCAGGAACGACAATGTGGCCCCCAGAGAAAAAAGTTTGGTGACCCCTGGTCTAGCACGTCCCACAAATGCTCAATGGAATTGAGATTTGGGGAATTTGGAGGCCAAGTCAACACCCTGAACTCTTTGTCTTGTTCCTCAAACCATTCCGGAATAATTTTTTGCAGTGTGGCTGGTTGCATTATTCTGCTAAAAGAGGCCACTGCCATTAGCAAATACTGTTGCCATGAAGGAGTGTACTTGGTCTCCAGCAAGGTTTAGGTAGGTAGTACATGTCAAAGTAACATCCACATGAATGCCAGGACCCAAGGCATCCCAGCAGAACTTTTCCCAGAGCATCAAAATGCCTCCACCAGCTTGCCTTCTTCCCATAGTTTATCCTGGTGCCACCTCTTCCCCAGGTAAGCAACACACATACACCCAGCCATCCAATTGACATAAAAGAAAACATGATTCATCAATCCAGGCCACCTTGTTCCATTGCTTTATGGTCCAATTCTGATGCTTATGTGCCCATTGTAGGCACTTTCAGCAGTGAACAGGGGTCAGCATGGGCGCTCTGACAGGTCTGCAGCTTTGCAGCCCCATACACAGTTAGCAATGATGCACTGTGTGATCTGACACCTTTCTGTCAAAGCCAGCATTAACTTTTTCAGCAAATTATGCTACATTATCTTTTTTGTGAGATCCAACCAGGTGGGCTAGCCTTCGCTCCCCATGCGCATCAGCAAGCCTTTTGCACTCATGATCCTGTCGCCGTTTCACTGGTTGTCCTTCCTTGCATCAGTTCTGTTAGGTACTAACCACTAAATACTGGGAACACCGTACAAGACCTGCTGTTTCGGAGATGCTGTGACCCAGTTGTCACAACTTGGACGATATCAAAGTTGCTCAGATCCTTATGTTTGCCCACTTTGAGAACTGACTGTTCACTTACTGCCTAAGCTATCCCACTCCTTAAGGTGCCATTGTAATGAGATAATCAATGAGATTTTTTGGCGGTTTATATATATATATATATATATATATATATATATATACACACACGGTGCGATTTGTCAAAAAACCAGAAGGGGGGATGTTTTTGGTTTTTTTTAATCATGAAACGTCACAAAATTAAGGTAACAATAGGCTAACAGCTCAATAACATCCAATGATATCAAATGAATAACAATAAATGAAAATGAACACTAAACCAGAGATAGTAAATTCATCTTCCTATCTCTCTGACTAAATACATGAACACTAACACAACAAAGTTCGCATTGCTTGTCGCATTGCTGTGATGTTTCTCTCCCTCCGGATTAAATGGACAGTGACTCGAAAATCACTAAAATACATGAATACTAAATGAACAGTTTGCTCTGATGGCACAGTTCACATTGTGCGCAGCTTTCCGATTTAAACTGTTTTTTTCTCATTCTTATACTTCCTGTTTCATGGACTGTAACGGATTTGTGTTAGGGTTTTGCTGGGATTCGAACCTGGTGTGATAATCCAGCAAACCCCCACTAGGCCACCAGGGGAATGACTCAAATGCAGAGGCGTGAGGCGGAAGTAGAAAAAGTATCAAAAGGTTTATTTACAATATTTACAAAAATCCAAAAAGCTCAGAAAATGAAGGGAAAAAATAAGAAATATCCAAAGTACAAAATAAAAGCCAAAAAACCAGAAAAGAAAAGGCAAAAATACCAACGCTCAGAAGATCCAAAAACACAGTAAATACTAGGTCCAAAAAGCAAAGCAAAGTGCAAAACCAAAAAGACAAGGAACACGGTAGAGGAAACTGGAGCTAAACATAACAGCACAAAGACTCCATGACAAGAGGACTGAACTCAGGGGTATAAATACACAAACTAAAATAGGCCACAGGTGACACTAATGAGGACTAGGCGGGGCACAAGACACATGGAAAACAAACATAAAACACAGAAACAGTGGCGGCCTATAGAGGCCAAAACAAACATGACAAGAAAATGAAATAACAGCGGCCTCTAGAGGCCAAAACAGTCCCAGTCCTAACAGGACCCCCCCCCCAGGAGCGTCTCCTGATGTTCCCAGGGCGATCCGGATGGGCTGAATGGAAGTCCCGACACAGTTCTTTATCTAAAACGTCCCGAGCGGGAACCCAGCAGCGCTCCTTAGGACCATAGCCCTCCCAATCCACAAGATATTGCAGCCCGCTGCGGACCCGGCGGGAGTCAAGCAGGCGATGCACGGTGAACACAGTCTGACCCTGGAAGATGCAGGGGGGTGGGGGGTTCCTAGGGGCAGGGGCATACGTGGACGTCAGTACGGGCCGCAACAGGGAAACATGGAATGTGGGGTTGATCCTCAGAGTCCGGGGCAACTGGAGCCGGTAGGAGACAGGGTTCACCCTGCGCACCACCTTGAAGGGACCAATGTAGCGAGGAGCCAGCTTGGGCTTCTCCACCTGCAGTGGAAGGTCCTTAGTGGACAGCCAAACCCGCTGCCCAGGGCGGAAAGCATGGGCAGGTCTTCTATGGCAGTTGGCCTGAGTCTGGTTGGTTCTGGAGGTCTGGATGAGGGTCTTCCTGACCTTGCTCCAGGTCTTGTGACACCGTCTCACATATTGGTTGACTGAGGGCACCCCCGCATCCTCCTCCTGGTCCGGGAACAGAGGTGGCTGGAACCCGAATTGGCACTGGAATGGCAACAGCTTGGTGGCCGATGACTGCAGGGTGTTGTGGGCGTACTCTGCCCATGGCAGCCAGGTGCTCCACGATGTCGGGTTATCCATAGCCAGGCCTCGCAGGGTGGTTTCCAGGTCCTGGTTGAGCCTCTTGGTCTGGCTGTTGGACTGTGGGTGAAACCCAGAGGAGAGGCTGGCAGTGGCTCCGATGACCTTGCAGAACCCGTGCCACACTCGGGAGGAGAACTGGGGCCCTCAGTCTGAGATGATGTCCTGTGGGAGACCAAAGACTCGGAAGACATGATTAAAAATAAGTTTCACTGTTTCTAGAGCAGGAGGGAGTTTGCACAGTGGTATGAAGCGGCAGGCCTTCGAGAATCTGTCGACTAAAACCAAAATGACAGTGTTACCTTGAGACTCAGGGAGACCCGTGATGAAGTCAACTGCCACGTGGGACCAGGGATGCCGGGGAATGGTCAGAGGATGCAGGAGACCCTGGGGACGCTGTCGCGGGTTCTTGGTTCTGGTGCAGACCTCACAGGACAGGACAAATGACCTTACTTCCTTCTCCATGTTAGGCCACCAGAAGCGTCTTTTCAGGAAGTCCAGGGTCCTCCGAGCTCTCGGGTGGGCGGTGAGAGGGGAAGAGTGACCCCACTGGAGAACCTTGGCCCGGGCTTGATGTGGGACATACAAGAGGCCCGGTGGCCCCGTCCCAGGACCGGGGTCCTGGCGTTGGGCTCATCGGACGGCCTCCTCAATACCCCAGCGGACAGGGGCCACAATCCGGGACACAGGGATGATAGGCCCGACTTCACTCTCCCTGTTAGTGGCAGAGAACAGCCTGGACAGTGCGTCAGGTTTGGTGTTCTTGGAGCCGGAGCGGTACGAGAGGGTGAAGTCAAACCGACTGAAAAACAGGGCCCACCTAGCCTGTCGTGGGTTCAGTCTTTTGGCTTGCTGGAGGTACTCCAGATTCTTGTGGTCAGTCCAAACCAGGAATGGATGTTGCGCTCCCTCCAGCCAGTGCCTCCACTCCTCAAGGGCCAATTTGACCTCTAGCAGTTCTCGATCCCCCACATCGTACCGGGACTCTGCAGGACTCAGGCGGTGGGAGAAGTAAGCGCAGGGGTGCAGCTTTCCTTCTGAACGTTGAGAGAGCACCGCGCTGACACCACTGTCCGAGGCGTCCACCTCCACGATGAATGGTTGGGAGGTGTCCGGGAGGACCAGAATGGGTGCCATGTAGAAGCGATCCTTGAGGTTTTTGAACGCCTTTTCCGCCTGAGGAGACCAGACATAAGATCCACCTGTCCCTTTGGTGAGGTCTGACATGGGTGCTGCTACAGAACTAAAGTTCCTGATAAACTTGCGGTAGAAGTTAGCAAATCCTAAGAACCGCTGAACCTCTTTGACGGACTTGGGAGTGGGCCAGTCCCGGACGGCCAGGGTCTTGGCTGGGTCCATTTGGAGTTGGCCTCTCCATACGATAAAACCCAGAAAGGAGACCTCAGGAACATGAAATTCGCATTTCTGGGCCTTGGCAAACAGATTGTTCTGTAGCAGCCTCTGGAGAACCTGGCGGACATGGTGGCGGTGCTCCTGCATGGTCTTGGAAAAGATAAGGATGTCGTCGAGGTAGACAAAAACGTACAGGTTAATCATGTCCCTCAAGATGTCGTTGATTAGGGCCTGAAAAACAGCTGATGCGCTGGTGAGTCCGAAGGGCATCACCTGGTATTCGTAGTGCCCAGACGGGGTGTTAAAGGCAGTCTTCCACTTGTCTCCCTGTTGGATACAGATGAGGTGGTATGCGTTCTGTAGGTCCAACTTGGTGAAGACGGTGGCGCCTTGGAGCAGGTTGAAGGCTGTGGACATCAGCGGAAGGGGATATCGGTTGCGCACCGTGATCTTGTTCAGGCCCCTGTAGTCAATACATGGTCGGAGCCCCCCATCCTTCTTGCCGACAAAGAAGAAGCCGGCACCAGCAGGTGAGGTGGAGGGTCGAATGAACCCAGAGACCAGGGCGTCTTTGAGGTATTCCTCCATGGCCTTGCGTTCTGGCTGCGAGAGGGAAAACAGTCTGCCACGAGGAGGGGTAGTCCCAGGGAGCAAGTCGATGGCACAGTCGTAGGCCCGGTGCGGAGGAAGAACGGCGGCCCTGCTCTTGCTGAAGACCTCCTTGAGATCCCAGTACTCTGTGGGAACTTGAGATAACTCGGTGAGATCAGGGGGCTCGGCAGGAGACACAGGAGAGCTAGAGAGCAGACAAGAGGCATGGCATGCAGGGCCCCATTCCACAACCTGGCTTGTTACCCAGTCTATGTGAGGGTTGTGGCAAGTAAGCCAAGGAAGGCCTAGAATCACTGGGAACTCTGGTGAAGGAATCAGGTGCAGGGATATTTCTTCCTTGTGACCTTGAGACTGGAGGAAGACTGGAGAAGTTACTTGGGTGACTCTTCCATCACCTAAGGCTTGGCCATCCAGGGCAGACACAGACAGTGGGACTTCAAGAGGTGCAGTCGGGACATTGATACTTTGGGTGAAGTGAATATCCATAAAGTTCCCAGCTGCCCCTGAGTCTAACAAAGCTTGACAAGAGTGGACAGACTCACCCCAGGAGATGGAGACCGGGATGTAGATTCCTTGGCCAGGGAGTTCAGGAGAGAGGGTAGGCCCCGTCACAACCCTCCCTCGGCTGGACGGGGCGGTCCTTTTCCTGAGAGTTTGGGACATGATGCTCGGAAGTGACCAGGCTTGCCACAGTAGATGCAGCACTTGTCCCTCCTTCTGAGCTCCCTCTCAGATGCAGAGAGGCGAGTACGACCCACTTGCATGGGTTCTGGACAGTCACTGGAGGAGGTAGACGGGCTCCAGGTAGAGGTAGGGAGGCTGGGGGGGCTCAGGACTTGGCGGCGTTCTCTCATCCTGTTGTCCAGACGAGTAGAATGTGAGATGAGAGTTTCGAGGTCACTTGGGCATCCAATAGAGGCCAGGCCATCCTTGATGGGGTCAGACAGACCATGGTGGAAGGCTGACACCAGGGCAGTCTCGTTCCATCCACTTACTGCTGCGAGCGTCCGGAACAAGATGGCGTAATCTGCGACGCTTCCTCCTTGCCGGATGGACATGAGCTTTCTGGCTGTGTCGGTACTGATGTCCGCCTGGTCGAAGACCCGAAGCATCTCCTCAGTAAATAGTTCAAAATCAGAGTACTCAGGTCCCCGTCTCTGCCAGATAGCTGTTGCCCAAGCTCATGCCTTACCAGCTAACAAGGTTATCACAAAGGCGATCTTGCGGCGATCCGTAGTGTAGGTGGTAGGCTGTAGCTCAAAGGTGAGTTGGCACTGGGTAAGGAACTCCCGGCACTCACCGTGCTTGCCGTCATACCTCTGTGGTGCAGGAAGGCTGGGTTCGCGAGGTGAAGGAGACAGTGGGGCGGGAGGCACTGGAGCAGGAACAGGAGCTGGATCAAGATGAGGAGATGCAGGCAGAGGTGTCAGCTGTGCTAGGGTTTTCCCAATTTGCTGAAGCAGTTCCTCGTGGCGAGCAAGGGCCTCACATTGGCTGGTGAGCGTTCGTCCATGAGCTTCCATGGTCGCTCCAAAGCGTGTCAAAGCTGCCATAATTCCCTAAAGGTTGGCCGGGTAGACAGTTGAAGCAGCCTCTGCTGAGTCGGTCATGACGGAGTCTTTCTGTTAGGATTTTGCTGGGATTCAAACCTGGTTTGCTGGTGTGATAATCCAGCAAACCCCCACTAGGCCACCAGGGAAATGACTCAAATGCAGAGGCGTGAGGCGGAAGTAGAAAAAGTATCAAAAGGTTTATTTACAATATTTACAAAAATCCAAAAAGCTCAGAAGATGAAGGGAAAAAATAAGAAATATCCAAAGTACAAAATAAAAGCCAAAAAAACAGAAAAGAAAAGGCAAAAATACCAACGCTCAGAAGATCCAAAAACACAGTAAATACTAGGTCCAAAAAGCAAAGCAAAGTGCAAAACCAAAAAGACAAGGAACACGGTACAGAGGAAACTGGAGCTAAACATAACAGCACAAAGACTCCGTGACAAGAGGACTGAACTCAGGGGTATAAATACACAAACTAAAATAGGCCACAGGTGACACTAATGAGGACTAGGCGGGGCACAAGACACATGGAAAACAACAAACATAAAACACAGAAACAGTGGCGGCCTATAGAGGCCAAAACAAACATGACAAGAAAATGAAATAACAGCGGCCTCTAGAGGCCAAAACAGTCCCAGTCCTAACAATTTGCTTATTTAGTAATTTTAATACAGAATTTACTTTGAAATTATAATCAGACACTCCAACGCCCCCCCCCAAAAAAAATCGGCCATGAAAAAGGCGGCATCCGCCAAAAGGCGCGCTGTTTGCATCCCTGCGAGAACGCAAAGATATTGTTATTATCTACAATGTATCTATTTGCTGGGGAGGTTCGTGAAAATCAAAGCTGCCACTTCGGGTCATTTTGAAAGTGAGTGCAATGTAGACCATAGAAAATTGTGTCACAACATGCCTGTCATGTCAACTTTTTTTTTGGTTTGTTTGTTTTATTGACGGGGTTGTCCCCGAGGATTTTTTTCAGCAGAGATAAAAACCAGAGGGGGGGGGGATGATCCCCCCCATCCCCCCCAGCAAATCGCACCCAGTATAAAAAAAAAAAATCTCCTTCTCACCCCCGGCGGGGGGGTGGTATCCATGTCATCCTCAAGCTCGGGTCCTCTACCAGAGGCCTGGGAGTTTGAGGGTTCTGCGCAGTATCTTCGATGTTCCTAGGACTGCGCTCTTCTGGACTGAGGCTTCAGATGTTGTTCCTGGGATTTGCTGGAGCCACTCTCCCAGTTTGGGGGTTACTGCTCCAAGTGCCCCCACTACCACGGGGACCACGCAACCCTTGACCTTCCACATCCGTTCCAGCTGCTCTTTCAACCCTTGATACTTCTCAAGTTTCTCATGTTCCTTCTTCCTGATGTTGGCGTCAGCTGGGATCGCCACATCTATCACCACCACCCTCTTCTGCTCTTTGTCCACCACCACTATGTCCGGTTGGTTAGCCAGGATCTGTTTGTCAGTCTGGAAGCTGAAGTCCCACAGAATCTTGGCCCTGTTGTTCTCAGCCACCTTCTGTGGTATGGCCCATTGGGACTTGGGTACTTCTATTCCATACTGGTTGCAGATGTTCCTGTATACTATCCCAGCCACTTGGTTGTGCCTCTCCATGTACGCTGATCCAGCTAGCATCTTACACCCTGCTACTATGTGCTGGACTGTTTCAGGGGCTTCTTTGCACAGTCTGCATCTTGGGTCTGATCTACTCTGGTAGATCCTGGCCTCTATGGCTCTTGTGCTTATGGCCTGTTCTTGCGCTGCCATGATTAGTGCCTCTGTGCTGTCTGTCAGTCCTGCATTATCCAGCCACTGGTAGGATTTCTTGATATCAGCCACTTCCTCTATCTGACGGTGGTACATGCCATGTAGGGGTTTGTCTCTCCAGGTTGTCCGTTCCTCCTCCTCCTCTGCACTCTCATCAGGGTTCTGCTGCCTGAGACATTCACTTAGCAGTTCATCCTTTGGGGCCATCTTTCTGATGTATTCTCGGATTTTCGATGTTTCATCCTGGACCGTGGTCTTGACGCTCACTAGCCCTCGGCCTCCCTCTTTCTGCTTAGTGTATAGTCTCAGGGTGCTGGACTTGGGGTGGAACCCTCCATGCATGGTGAGGAGCTTTCTAGTCTTGATATCTGTGGCTTCTATCTCCTCCTTTGGCCAGTTTATGATACCAGCGGGGTATCTGATGACTGGTAGTGCGTACATGTTGATGGCTCGGACCTTGTTTTTACCATTCAGCTGACTTTTCAGGACCTGCCTTACTCTCTGGAGGTATTTGGCTGTGGTTGACTTCCTTGTGGCCTCTTCATGGTTTCCATTAGCCTGTGGGATGCCAAGGTACTTGTAGCTGTCTTGGATATCACCTATGTTGCCCTCTGGTAGGTCAATCCCTTCAGTCTGGATCATCTTGCCTCTCTTTGAGACCATCCGGCCACACTTGTCCAATCCGAATGACATCCCTAGGTCATCGCTGTAGATCCGGGTGGTGTGGATCAGCGAGTCTATTTCTCGCTCGTTCCTGGCATACAGCTTGATGTCATCCATGTAGAGCAGGTGGCTGATTGTTGCCCCACTACGGAATCGGTACCCGTAGCCGCTCTTCGTGATGATCTGACTGAGGGGGTTCAGGCCTATGCAGAACAGCAGTGGTGATAGCGCATCTCCTTGGTATATGCCGCACTTGATGTTGACTTGGGCAATGGGTTTTGAGTTGGCCTCTAGGGTTGTCTTCCACATTTCCATTGAGTTCTGTATGAAGGTCCTTAGGTTCCTGTTGATCTTATACAGTTCCAGACATTCCAGTATCCATGTGTGTGGCATTGAGTCGTAGGCTTTCTTGTAGTCAATCCAGGCAGTGCACAGGTTGGTCTGTCTCTTCTTACAGTCTTGGGCGACTGTTCTATCGGCCAGTAGCTGGTGCTTGGCTCCTCTGGTGTTACTGCCAATTCCTTTCTGTGCCTCGCTCATGTATTGAGCCACATGCTTACTCATTTTTGCCGCAATGATGCCTGACAGGGCCTTCCATGTTGTGCAGAGACAGGTAATTGGCCGGTAGTTGGATGGGATGGGTCCCTTCTGGGGGTCCTTCATGATTAGGACTGTCCTGCCTTGGGTTAGCCATTCTGGGTGGGTTCCATCCCTCAGCAGCTGGTTCATCTGTGCTGCTAGGCGTTCATGGAGTGCAGTTAGCTTCTTCAGCCAGTACGTATGGATCATATCGGGGCCTGGTGCTGTCCAGCTCTTCATCTTTGACACTCTTTCTTGGACGTCTGCCATTGAGATGGTTACTGGTTCTTGTTCTGGGAGGTTGCTGTGGTCAGCTCTTAGGTCCACTAACCATTGGGCATCGGTGTTGTGTGATGCCTTTCTTTCCCATATGTCTTTCCAGTATTTTTCCACCTCAGCTCTTGGTGGGTCTGACCGGTTGTTGTTCCCCTGCCATTGAGAGTACACCTTGGCTGGTTCAGTGGAGAACAGCTTGTTTATTCTCCTGGCCTCTCCTTCCTTGGTGTATCTCCTCAACCGGGTGGCCAGAGCTGTTAGTCGCTGTTTGGCAGTTTCGAGTGCCTCTGGTATGGAGAGTGAGTTGTACTTCCTGGGCGCCCCTTTATTCACCATGTTCCCTTTCTGTAGTTCAGCTAGCTGGCTAACTTCTCTCCTTGCTGCCTTTATCTTGGCCTCTAATCGTCTCTTCCATGGTGGATACTGTTTGTTATGTCCCGAGCCCACCTTGTGTCCAAGCATCTCCATGATTACTGTTGCTGTACTGTGTATCAGCTTGTTGGTCTCAGTGATGGTTCTTGTGGAGATTGTCTTCAGAGCAGCATTCACATCTACTAGTAGATCTTCTGAAGGTACTTGGCAACTCAGCTTCGGTATTCGTCGGGGGCTCCAGGTTTCCAGTTGGGTCACGATCTTCCTTCTCAGGTCAGCAGCTCTTGTGTTGAGGCTGTTAGCTGTTGGGGCTTGGTACCCAATCTCTGGTTGTGGGGATGATGACATCTCCCCGCTGACCTGTCTTCCTGGCTCCCCCTTGCCGTAGCATCGTTGTTGTATTTCATTAATCTCTAGTTGTGATAGCAGATTTCGATTATGGATGTTGGAACACTGGGCTAATAGCTGTTTCTTTGTTAGCCTTGATTGTGGGTTTCGAAGTATCCAATGGTCCCACATTCTCTGCATGTATCCCCTCTCTCTGGGATTGCTTGTATAGTAGCATTCCAGCAAATCCGTATTTTCTGTCCTCGTCCATTGATGTCTTGTTCCAGTAGCCCATTTCTCATCAGTTTGCCCTGGTTCCCTAGCAACTGACGCAGACCTTGTTGACCCGGGCGACGTCTGAGCCGGTATGACTCTTTCAGTTATGTTTTCACTCATTCCTGAGGTAGGCTGATATATCATGAGGGGTTTTTGCCTAAGGACCCTTACTGGATGATGTTTTTGCCCCGACCGGGATTCGAACCCCGATCTCCTGCGTCATAGTCAGTGAGCATTACCACTGTACTATCCAGCTGATATGATATTGTAAAACTCCCTACGTGTGGGTGGAGCACTGAGGACGGCAGGACAGAGATCAGGTTTGGGAAAAGGCTTTATTGCCACACTTTTCAGTGAACAATCGTTACGGTGACTAGACAGACACACACACACCGCCAGCGTCTAGTCCGGAGATACCCCTCTGCTCTCACTCTCCCTCCTTAAATAGGGCGCGGTCACTGGGAAGACACACACAAACACAGGTTAATTGTTCTCAGGTGTCGTGATTCTGCCACTTACCTTCCCTGACTCCGCCCTCCTGTCACCGACCGGCGCTTGACCACGCCCCCGCTGCCACATACCCCCACCGCCCGACTCAGGCCGGGCGGCCGTCCGGCCTGCAGCCGACTCCCCCCCCCCTTGACGGGAGAGGAAGTCCGCCACGACCATCTGCGCCCCCGGCCTGTGGACCACCTTGAAATTAAAGGGTTGGAGCGCCAGATACCAACGGGTGATCCGCGCGTTGGCATCTTTCATGCGGTGGAGCCACTGGAGGGGCGCGTGGTCCGAACAGAGGGTGAAAGAGCGCCCCAGCAGGTAGTACCGGAGGGCGAGGACCGCCCATTTGATCGCCAGGCACTCCTTTTCAATCGTGCTGTAGCGCCCCTCACGCACTGACAGCTTCCGGCTGATGTATAAGACCGGGCGATCCTCCCCCTCCACCTGCTGGGACAAAACGGCCCCCAGCCCTCTGTCCGACGCATCCGTCTGTAACATAAAAGGGAGAGAGAAGTCAGGGGAGTGTAAAAGTGGCCCCCCACACAGTGCAGCCTTTACCTCCGAGAAAGCCCGCTGGCACTGCTCCGTCCACTGGACCGGATCTGGCGCCCCCTTTTTAGTGAGGTCAGTCAGCGGGCTGGTGACGTCCGAATAATTAGGTATAAACCTACGATAGTAGCCAGCCAGCCCCAGGAACTGTCTCACCCCCTTTTTGGTCTTGGGCCTCGGGCAGGCCGCAATCGCTGCTGTCTTATTAATTTGGGGACGCACCTGCCCGTTGCCCAAGTGGAAGCCCAGATACCGTACTTCCACCCGCCCAATCGCACACTTCTTTGGGTTGGCAGTGAGCCCCGCCCGTCTCAGCGACCTAAGGACGGCCCTCAGGTGTTGCAGGTGCCGCTGCCAGTCGTTACTATAAACGATAATGTCGTCCAGGTAGGCGGCCGCATAGGTGGCGTGGGGCCGGAGGACCCGGTCCATCAGCCGCTGAAACGTAGCGGGCGCCCCAAACAGCCCAAACGGAAGTGTGACGAACTGGTGTAAGCCAAACGGTGTGGAAAAGGCCGTTTTCTCCCGGGATAATGGAGTCAAGGGGATCTGCCAATATCCCTTCGTTAAATCCAGTGTCGAGTAGAAGCGAGCCGTGCCTAGTCGATCGAGCAGCTCATCAATACGAGGCATTGGGTACGCGTCAAATTTAGACACCGCGTTGACTTTTCTATAGTCCACACAGAACCGGACCGAGCCGTCGGCCTTGGGAACCAAGACCACCGGGCTGCTCCAGTCGCTGTGGGACTCCTCGACGATGCCCATTTCGAGCATGGCCTGAAGTTCTTCCCGAACCACCTTTTTTTTGTGTTCGGGTAGTCTATAAGGGCGGCTACGCACTACCACCCCCGGGGGTGTCTCTATGTGGTGTTCTATGAGGTTAGTGCGACCGGGCAGGGGCGAGAACACATCCGAAAACTCGGCCTGCAACTGGGCGACCTCCGTGAGCTGGGTCGGGGAGAGGTGGTCTCCACAGGGGACCGGAGAGGTACGTGATGCCAAACTCCCTTTTTGAACCTCCGGCCCCAGCTCCGCCTTCTCCGGAACTACCGACACCAACGTCACGGGGACCTCCTCGTTCCAGAGCTTGAGCAGATTGAGGTGGTAAATCTGTAGCGCCCCACCCCTGTCTGCTCGCCTCACCTCATAGTCGACGTCCCCGACTCGCCGTGTGACCTCAAAGGGTCCTTGCCACTTGGCGATTAATTTGGAGCTCGACGTGGGCAAGAGTACGAGTACTTTATCTCCCGGTGTGAACTCTCTAAGGCGCGTACCCTTGTTGTACAGGCGGGCTTGCCGTTCCTGGGCCTGCCGCAAGTTCTCCTGAGTTAGGCGGGTGAGCGTGTGGAGTTTTGCGCGCAGGTCCATAACGTACTGAATTTCATTCTTACTTTGTGAAGGTCCCTCCTCCCAATTTTCCCGCAGCACGTCCAGGATGCCGCGCGGCTTACGCCCATATAATAATTCGAACGGGGAGAACCCCGTGGAGGCTTGAGGGACCTCTCGCACTGAGAACAGCAAGGGTTCGAGCCACTTATCCCAATTACGTGCGTCCTCACTTACGAATTTCTTAATGATATTTTTGAGGGTGCGGTTGAACCGTTCTACTAAACCGTCCGTTTGTGGGTGATATACACTGGTGCGGATCGGCTTAATCCCCAATAACCCATACAGTTCGCGCAGTGTTCGTGACATAAACGTAGTGCCTTGATCAGTCAGAATCTCTTTCGGGATTCCAACTCGGGAGATGACGCGGAAGAGTGCCTCTGCAATACTGCGTGCTGAGATATTGCGCAGAGGCACTGCTTCCGGGTATCGCGTTGCATAGTCCACTAGAACTAATATAAAGCGGTACCCTCGTGCTGACCGATCTAATGGCCCGACGAGATCCATCCCAATTCTTTCAAACGGGGTCTCGATTAACGGTAGAGGGCGCAATGGCGCTTTTGGAATGGCCGCTGGATTTACTAACTGGCATTCGCGGCATGCCGTACACCACCTACGGACATCGCCGCGAATCCCCGGCCAATAGAATCGGGCCATTATTCGGGCTAGTGTTTTATCCTGCCCTAAGTGTCCAGCCATGGGATTAAAGTGAGCCGCCTGGAATACCAATTCCCGGCGGCTTTTTGGAATCAAAAGCTGCGTGACTCGCTCCTTAGTTTGAGTGTCCTGCGTCACTCGGTATAATCTATCCTTCATAATCGCGAAGTAGGGGAAGGACGGGGTGGCATTCGGCGGGAGCGTTTGACCATCGATTACTCTCACTTGGTCAAACGCATGCCGCAGAGTCTCGTCTCGCGACTGCTCTAATGGGAAATCCGTGAGGGAATCCCCAATAGAGAGAGGAGGGGCCGGCGGCTCCTCACTCTGACGCGGAGATGACGTAGACGGCTCTGTGACAGCTGCTCCCGCCAAAGCGACACCGGGACCTCCCCCTGTCAAATGGCAGGACCCACTCTCAACTAGGCGTGTCATTAAACCCCGAAATCCCGGCCAATCCGTCCCCAAAATTAACGAGTGGGTAAGGCGAGGATTAACCGCCGCCTTCACTATAAATTTTTCCCCTCTGAAAATAATGTGGACCGACACCAAAGGGTAGCTGTGAACATCCCCGTGCACACACAACACCTTCACCCCCTGTGCTCCCCCCAATGCCTCGTTTTGAACCAGGCTTTGGCGAATTGAGGTCTGATTACAACCAGAATCCACCAACGCCTGATATGTAGCCCCTTGGATACTCACCGGTATGCGATACGCTCCGGCCCGATCGAGGGCGGCCTCTGGCGCGTCGGGGATCCGAACCACCGCGCCCACTTCCATTGCTGTGCACTGCTCATGAAGGTGGCCCGGCTCCCCGCAGCGCCAGCAAACCGGCCCGGGCTTTCCCTCTGCACCGGTGATCTGGGGCTCACTCACCTGAGATGGGGGAGAGACAGACACAGAAGGGAGACACGGGAGGGCACCGCGGGTGCGGCGGGCCGGCTGGGGTGGAGCCGGCCCCCGCCTCCGCGGTGGGGGAATGGGGCAGGGACGGGACACAGGAGGAGAGGGAGAGAGAGAGAGAGAAGAGGAGAGAAGAGACGATGCCATCTGCTGTCCTGCCGCCGGGACAGCCGCCAGATGATCCTCCGCCAGCTCGACTGCCTGATCCAGCGACGCCGGGCGGTGGCACTGGACCCACTCCGCGGTTCCGGCTGGTAAGCGGGCGACGAACTGTTCCAGTACCACCTGGTCGACGATTCCCTCGGCGTCGCGATTGTTGGCCCTCAGCCACCGCCAGCAGGCGTCCCGGAGCTGCTGGCCGAACGCGAACGGCCGGCCGACTTCCTCCAGTCGCAGCGCGCGGAAGCGCTGGCGCTGTTGCTCCGGTGTGCGCCCCACGCGCTGGAGGACGGCCCGGCGGAGGTCCGCGTAGGCCAGCCGGCGGTCGGCGGGGAGCTGTAGCGCGGCCAGCTGCGCCTCTCCCGTGAGCAGGGGGAGGAGGCGCGCCGCGCGCTGCTCGATCGGCCACCCCGAGGCTTCGGCGACCTGTTCGAACAACGTGATGAACGCCTCGGGGTCGTCCTGCGGGCCCATCTTGGTGACAATGAGGGGAGACGGGCCCGCGGCCGGAGCGCTGGTGGACCCCGCCGACGCGAGAAGATGCCGGAACGCCTCGCGATCTTCCTGCTGGGCCAGCACCAGGGCTTCGAAGCGCTGCTCCTGCTCCTTTCGGAGAGTGACGAGTGCCTGGTGCTGGCTTTGCTGAGCCGTGGCGAGGGCGTGGACCAGATCGGTGAACGGGGAGGATTCCATGGGGCTGCTGGTTTGGTGCTCCACGTCCCGGGTTTCGGCACCACTGTAAAACTCCCTACGTGTGGGTGGAGCACTGAGGACGGCAGGACAGAGATCAGGTTTGGGAAAAGGCTTTATTGCCACACTTTTCAGTGAACAATCGTTACGGTGACTAGACAGACACACACACACCGCCAGCGTCTAGTCCGGAGATACCCCTCTGCTCTCACTCTCCCTCCTTAAATAGGGCGCGGTCACTGGGAAGACACACACAAACACAGGTTAATTGTTCTCAGGTGTCGTGATTCTGCCACTTACCTTCCCTGACTCCGCCCTCCTGTCACCGACCGGCGCTTGACCACGCCCCCGCTGCCACAGATATATATATATATATACACACACAATTTTGGGGGTTTTGTTTTCGAGTATATATATATATATATATATATATATATACTCGAAAACAAAACCGCCAAAATTGTTATCAAGTAAGAATATGGTGTCGTGTCCCCCACCCCACCCCCAATCTCCTGTTTCAATCTCCAGCCCAGTCAGTGGCAGTAATGTACCTTTAAGTTGGTTTGCCGACCGCCAAAAAACAAAAACCCTAAAGAAGAAGAAGACCTCCCCCCCAAAAAAAAGCAACAAAATATGGAATAAAAGTATTTGATGGTAAGAACATCTAATCTCATCTCATTATCTCTAGCCGCTTTATCCTGTTCTACAGGGTCGCAGGCAAGCTGGAGCCTATCCCAGCTGACTACGGGCAAAAGGCAGGGTACACCCTGGACAAGTCGCCAGGTCATCACAGGGCTTGGTAAGAATATATCTTTTTTTTATTTTTCAAGAATTATTATTATTATAGCATTTTTCACAAATTGCTACTGTCATTTTGCCAGTTTGTTTACATTCTAAGGAGAATTTATTTTGTCAGACATTTTGTATAAAGTTTTTACTGTATTTATCGAATTTGCAAAAAATAAAAATAAAAATTCTCTGTTTCTCAAAATCCAATGAATGTATGCAACCCCGATTCCAAAAAAGTTGGGACAAAGTACAAATTGTAAATAAAAATGGAATGCAATGATGTGGAAGTTTCAAAATTCCATATTTTATTCAGAATAGAACATAGATGACATATCAAATGTTTAAACTGAGAAAATGTATCATTTAAAGAGAAAAATTAGGTGATTTTAAATTTCATGACAACAACACATCTCAAAAAAGTTGGGACAAGGCCATGTTTACCACTGTGAGACATCCCCTTTTCTCTTTACAACAGTCTGTAAATGTCTGGGGACTGAGGAGACAAGTTGCTCAAGTTTAGGGATAGGAATGTTAACCCATTCTTGTCTAATGTAGGATTCTAGTTGCTCAACTGTCTTAGGTCTTTTTTGTCGTATCTTCCGTTTTATGATGCGCCAAATGTTTTGTATGGGTGAAAGATCTGGACTGCAGGCTGGCCAGTTCAGTACCCGGACCCTTCTTCTACGCAGCCATGATGCTGTAATTGATGCAGTATGTGGTTTGGCATTGTCATGTTGGAAAATGCAAGGTCTTCCCTGAAAGAGATGTCCTCTTGATGGGAGCATATGTTGCTCTAGAACCTGGATATACCTTTCAGCATTGATGGTGTCTTTCCAGATGTGTAAGCTGCCCATTCCACACGCACTAATGCAACTCCATACCATCAGAGATGCAGGCTTCTGAACTGAGCACTGATAACAACTTGGGTCGTCCTTCTCCTCTTTAGTCCGAATGACATGGCGTCCCTGATTTCCATAAAGAACTTCAAATTTTGATTCGTCTGACCACAGAACAGTTTTCCACTTTGCCATAGTCCATTTTAAATGAGCCTTGGTCCAGAGAAAACGTCTGCGTTTCTGGATCATGTTTAGATACGGCTTCTTCTTTGAACTATCGAGTTTTAGCTGGCAACGGCACATGGCACGGTGAATTGTGTTCACAGATAATGTTCTCTGGAAATATTCCTGAGCCAATTTTGTGATTTCCAATACAGAAGCATGCCTGTATGTGATGCAGTGCCGTCTAAGGGCCCAAAGATCACGGGCACCCAGTATGGTTTTCCGGCCTTGACCCTTACGCACAGAGATTCTTCCAGATTCTCTGAATCTTTTGATGATATTATGCACTGTAGATGATGATATGTTCAAACTCTGCAATTTTACACTGTCGAACTCCTTTCTGATATTGCTCCACTATTTGTCGGAGCAGAATTAGGGGGATTAGTGATCCTCTTCCCATCTTTACTTCTGAGAGCCGCTGCCACTCCAAGATGCTCTTTTTATACCCAGTCATGTTAATGACCTATTGCCAGTTGACCTAATGAGTTGCAATTTGGTCCTCCAGCTGTTCCTTTTTTGTACCTTTAACTTTTCCAGCCTCTTATTGCCCCTGTCCCAACTTTTTTGAGATGTGTTGCTGTCATGAAATTTCAAATGAGCCAATATTTGGCATGAAATTTCAAAATGTCTCACTTTCGACATTTGATATGTTGTCTATGTTCTATTGTGAATACAATATCAGTTTTTGAGATTTCTAAATTATTGCATTCCTTTTTTATTTACAATTTGTACTTTGTCCCAACTTTTTTTGAATCGGGGTTGTATATATTTAACAGTTATTCCACTCAATCTCATTGTACATGGCTTATAGCCAACTCGGCACTGTTAGGACTGGGGACTGTTTTGGCCTCTAGAGGCCGCTGTTATTGCTTTATCTTGTCATGTTTGTTTTGGCCTCTAGAGGCCGCCACTGTTTTCTGTGTTTTGTGTTTGTTTTGACAGCCTTTGTTTTCATGTGCTTTTGCCTCACCTGTTCCTTATTTCCTGCCCCACCTAGTTCTAATTGCCCTGTGTATAAATACTTCCTCAGTTTGGTCCTTAGTCATGGAGTCTTTGTGCTGTTATGTTATCACCTGACACCTCTGTTCTGTGTTCCTTGCCTATGTCTTTGTGGTTTTTGTACTTTGCTTTCTTTTGGACTTTTTTGGACTTCGTATTTACTATTTTTGGATCTTCTGAGCGTTTGAATTTTTGCCTCTTCTTTTCTGGATTTTGGCTCTTTGTTTTGATTTTGAACTTTTGGTTTTTTCCCCGGTTATCTTCTGAGCGTTTGGATTATACTTTTGTTTTTGCCTTGGATTGTAAATATTGTAAATAAACTGTTTTTTTTTACTCTACTTTTGCCTCACTCCTCTGCACTTGAGTCACTCCCCTGGTGGCCTAGTGGGGGTTTGCTGGATCATTACACCAGCGACCCGGGTTCTATTCCCAGCAAAACCCTAACAGAAAGATTCCGTCATGACCGACTCAGCAGAGGCGTCGTCAACGGTCTACCTGGCTAACCTTCAGGGAATTATGGCTGCTTTAACACACTTTGGAGCTACCATGGACACTCATGGACGAACACTTGCAAGCCAACGTGAGGCCCTTGCTCACCACGAGGTACTGCTTCAGCAAATTGGGAAAACCCTGGCACAGCTGACACCTCTGCCCGCATCTCCTCATCCTGATCTGGCTCCTGCTCCACCATCTGCTCCCGCTCCAGTGCCTCCCGCCACGCTGTCTCCTTCACCTCGCGAACCCAGCCTTCCTGCACCACAGAGGTATGACGGCAAGCACGGTGAGTGCCGGGAGTTCCTTACCCAGTGCCAACTCACCTTTGAGCTCCAGCCTACCACCTACACTACAGATCGCCGCAAGATTGCCTTTGTGATAACCTTGTTAGCTGGTAAGGCACGAGCTTGGGCAACGGCCATTTGGCAGAGACAGGGACCCGAGTGCTCTGATTTCAAGCTGTTTATGGAGGAGATGCCTCGTGTCTTCGATCAGGCGGACATCAGTAAAGACGCAGCCAGAAAGCTCATGTCCATCCGGCAAGGAGGAAGCATTGCAGACTACGCCATCTTGTTCCGGAAGCTCCCAGCAGTCAGCGGATGGAATGAGACTGCCCTGGTTTCAGCCTTCCACCATGGTTTGTCTGACCCCATCAAAGACGGCCTGGCCTCTATCGGATGCCCAAAAGACCTCGAAACTCTGATTTCACATGCCATTCATCTTGACAACAGGATTAGAGAATGCCACCAAGTCCTGAGCCTCCCCGGCTTCACTGCCTCAACATGGAGCCCGTCTACCTCCTCCAGTGACTGTCCAGAGCCCATGCAATTGGGCTGTACTCGCCTCTCCGCATCTGAGAGGGAGCGCAGAAGGAGGGACAAGTGCTGCATCTACTGTGGCAAGCCTGGCCACTTCCGAGCATCATGTCCCGAGCTCTCGGGAAAAGGACCACCCCATCCAGCCGAGGGAGGGTTGTGACGGGGCCTACCCTCTCTCCTGAACTTCCTGGACAAGGAGTCTACATCCCGGTCTCCATCTCCTGGGGTGAGTCCGTCCACTCTTGTCAGGCTTTGTTAGACTCCGGGGCGGCTGGAAACTTTATTGATGTCCACTTCGCCTGAAGTATCAATGTCCCTACTGCACCTCTTGAAGTCCCGTTGTCTGTGTCTGCTCTGGATGGCCAAGCTTTAGGTGACGGAAGAGTCACCCAAGTAACTTCTCCAGTCTTCCTCCAGTCTCAAGGTCACAAAGAAGAGATATCCCTGCACCTGATTCATTCACCAGAGTTCCCGGTGATTCTAGGCCTTCCTTGGCTTACCTGCCACAACCCTTGCATTGACTGGGTAACAAGCCAGGTTGTGGAATGGGGCCCTGCATGCCATGCCTCTTGTCTGTTCTCTAGCTCTCCTGTGTCTCCTGCCGAGCCTCCTGATCTCACCGAGTTATCTCAAGTTCCCACAGAGTACTGGGATCTTAAAGAAGTTTTTAGCAAGAGCAGGGCCGCCATTCTTCCTCCGCACCATGCCTACGACTGTGCCATCGACTTGCTCCCTGGGGCTACCCCTCCTCGTGGCAGACTGTTTTCCCTCTCTCAGCCAGAACACAAGGCCATGGAGGAGTACATCAAGGATGCTTTGGCCTCTGGGTTCATTCGACCCTCCATCTCACCCGCTGGTGCTGGCTTCTTCTTTGTCAGCAAGAAGGATGGGGGGCTCCGGCCGTGTATTGATTACAGGGGCCTGAACAAGATCACTGTGCGCAACCGCTATCCCCTTCCGCTGATGTCCACAGCGTTCGATCTGCTCCAAGGCACCACTGTCTTCACCAAGTTGGACTTACGGAATGCATACCACCTCATCTGCATCCGACAGGGAGATGAGTTGAAGACTGCCTTTAGCACCCCGTCAGGGCACTACGAGTACCAAGTTATGCCCTTCGGACTCACCAATGCACCAGCAGTGTTTCAGGCCCTTATCAATGACGTCTTGAGGGATATGATCAATCAGTACGTTTTCGTCTACCTCGACGACATCCTAATATTTTCCAAGACCATGCAGGAGCACCGCCACCATGTCCGCCAGGTTCTCAAGAGGCTGCTACAGAACAATCTGTTTGCCAAAGCCCAGAAATGTGAGTTCCATGTTCCCGAGGTCTCCTTCCTGGGTTTTATTGTACGGCCGGGACAACTCCAAATGGACCCAGCCAAGACCCTGGCCGTCCGGGACTGGCCTAATCCCAAGTCTGTCAAAGAAGTTCAGCGGTTCTTAGAATTCGCTAACTTCTCCCGCAAATTCGTCAGGAACTTCAGTTCCGTAGCAGCACCCATATCGGATCTCACCAAAAAGACTGGTGGATCTTATGTCTGGTCTCCTCAGGCGGGAAAGGCGTTCAGGGACCTCAAGCACTGCTTCTGCATGGCACCCATCCTGGTCCTCCCAGACACATCGCAACCATTCGTCGTCGAGGTGGATGCCTCAGACAGTGGTGTTGGCGCGGTCCTCTCTCAGCGTTCGGAAGGAAAGCTGCACCCCTGCGCTTACTTCTCCCACCGCCTGAGCCCTGCGGAGTCCCGGTATGATGTGGGGGATCAGGAACTGCTCGCAGTCAAACTGGCCCTTGAGGAGTGGAGGCACTGGTTGGAGGGAGCACAACATCCATTCCTGGTTTGGACGGACCACAAGAACCTGGAGTACCTCCAGCAAGCCAAGAGACTGAATCCATGACAGGCTAGGTGGTTCTTGTTCTTTAGCCAATTTAATTTCACCCTATTGTACCGCTCTGGCTCTAAGAACACCAAACCAGACGCGCTCTCCAGGCTATTCTCGCCCAACAACAGGGAGAGTGAAGTTGGGCCTATTATCCCTGTGTCTCGGATTGTGGCCCCTGTCCTCTGGGCTGTTGAGGAGTCCGTCCGACAAGCTCAACGCCAGGACTCCGGCCCTTGGACGGGGCCACCGGGCCTCCTGTATGTCCCCCGTCAAGCCCGGGCCAAGGTTCTTCAGTGGGGTCATTCATCCCCTCTCACCGCCCACCCGGGAGCCCGGAGGACCCTGGACTTCTTGAAAAGACGCTTCTGGTGGCCAAGCATGGAGAAGGAAGTGAGGTCATTTGTCCTGTCCTGTGAGGTGTGCACCAGAACCAAGAACCCACGACAGCGTCCCCAGGGCCTCCTGCATCCTCTGCCTATTCCCCGGCGTCCCTGGTCCCATGTGGCGGTCGACTTCATCACGGGTCTTCCCGACTTACAAGGTAACACTGTCATTTTGGTCATTGTCGACAGATTCTCCAAAGCCTGCTGCTTCATACCACTGTGCAAACTTCCTTCTGCTCTTGAAACAGCCAAAATTATTTTAACCATGTCTTCCGAGTCTTTGGTCTCCCGCAGGACATCGTCTCAGACTGAGGGCCCCAGTTCTCCTCCCGAGTGTGGCGGGGGTTCTGCAAACTCATTGGGGCCACTGCCAGCCTCTCTTCTGGGTTCCACCCCCAGTCCAACGGCCAGACCAAGAGGCTCAACCAGGACCTGGAAACCACCCTGCAAGGCCTGGCGATGGATAACCCGACATCTTGGAGCACCTGGCTGCCATAGGCAGAGTACGCCCACAACACCCTGCAGTCATCTGCCACCAGGTTGTCGCCGTTCCAGTGCCAGTTCGGGTTCCAGCCACCTCTGTTTCCAGAACAGGAGAAGGACGCTGGGGTGCCCTCGGTCAACCAGTATGTGAGACGGTGTCGCAAGACCTGGAACAAGGTCAGGAGGACCCTCATCCAGACTTCCAGGGCCAACCAGACTCAGGCCAACCGCCATAGAAGGCCTGCCCACATTTTCCGCCCTGGGCAGCAGGTTTGGCTGTCCGTCAAGGACCTCCCGCTGTGGGTGGAGAACTGCAAGCTTGCTCCTCGCTACATTGGCCCCTTCAAGGTTGTGCGCAGGGTGAACCCTGTCGCCTACCGGCTCCAGTTGCCCCGGACTCTAAGGATCAACCCCACATTCCATGTTTCCCTGTTGCGGCCCATACTGTCGTCCACGTATGCCCCTGCCCCTAGGAACCCCCCGCCCCCCCGCATCTTCCAGGGTCAGACTGTGTTCACTGTGCGCCGTCTGCTGGACTCCCGCCGGGTCCGTGGCAGGCTTCAATATCTTGTGGACTGGGAGGGCTATGGCCCTGAGGAACGCTGTTGGGTCCCCGCCCGGGACATTTTAGATAAAGAACTTTGCCGGGACTTCCATTTGGCCCATCCTGAGTGTCCTGGGAACGTCAGGAGACGCTCCTAGGGGGGGGGGGGGGGGGGGGGGTCCTGTTAGGACTGGGGACTGTTTTGGCCTCTAGAGGCCGCTGTTATTGCTTTATCTTGTCATGTTTGTTTTGGCCTCTAGAGGCCGCCACTGTTTTCTGTGTTTTGTGTTTGTTTTGACAGCCTTTGTTTTCATGTGCTTTTGCCTCACCTGTTCCTTATTTCCTGCCCCGCCTAGTTCTAATTGCCCTGTGTATAAATACTTCCTCAGTTTGGTCCTTAGTCATGGAGTCTTTGTGCTGTTATGTTATCACCTGACACCTCTGTTCCGTGTTCCTCGCCTATGTCTTTGTGGTTTTTGTACTTTGCTTTCTTTTGGACTTTTTTGGACTTTGTATTTACTATTTTTGGATCTTCTGAGCGTTTGAATTTTTGCCTCTTCTTTTCTGGATTTTGGCTCTTTGTTTTGATTTTGAACTTTTGGTTTTTTCCCCAATTATCTTCTGAGCGTTTGGATTGTACTTTTGTTTTTGCCTTGGATTGTAAATAAACTGTTTTTTTTACTCTACTTTTGCCTCACTCCTCTGCACTTGAGTCATTCCCCTGGTGGCCTAGTGGGGGTTTGCTGGATCATTACACCAGTGAGCCGGGTTCTATTCCCAGCAAAACCCTAACAGGCATTGCCGTACATGCCTCGTCGGCTATCGGTTCATGTATGACTCGATTTAGTGGAATAACTGTTAAATATATATATACATTCATGCACAGTTGATATAACCACATGGGCTCAGGATTACTTTGGCAAACCTTTGTCAAGCATTATGATACAAAGTTACGTCCACAAATACCGGTGAAAACTTTACTGTGCAAAAAGTAAGCCTTATGTTAACTGTGAATGGTTGTCTGTGTCTATGTGTCAGCCCTGTGATGACCTGGCGACTTGTCCAGGGTGTACCCCACCTCTCACCCGTAGTCAGCTGGGATAGGCTCCAGCTTGCCTGCGACCCTGTAGAAGGATAAAGCGGCTAGAGATAATGAGATGAGATGAGATGTTAACTGTGTCCAGAGGCACTGTCAACTTCTCTGGGCTTGGAGGCATCTGGGATGGACCATCACACAGTGGAAATGTGTATTGTGGTCAGATGAATCAGTATTCCAGGTCTTTTTTGTAAGAAATGGACCCTGTGTGCTCTGGACCAAAGATGAAAAGGACCATCCAAACTGTTACCAGCAACAAGTCCAAAAGCCAGGGTCTGTCATGGGGTTGTGTCAGTGCCCTTGGGAAAGGTAACTTACACTTCTGTGATGGCAGCATTAATGCAGTAAAGTACATTGAGATTTTGGAGCAACATATGCTACCTTCAATACGACATCTTTTCCAGGGAGATTTCAACAAGACAATGCAAAACCACATTCTGCACACATTACAAATGCATGATTGTGGAAGAAGAGGGTGCCTGTCCCCTCTGTCCCCAACAGAGAATGTATGGCCAATTTTGAAATGAAAAATATGACAATGATGACTCTGTACTGTTGCACACCTTAAGACCTGTTTGCAGGAAGAATGGGACAAAATAACACCTGAATGTTTCATCACTTGGTGTCTTCAATCCCTAAACATCTTTTAAGTGTTGTGAGAAGGAATGGCAACATTACAAAGTGGTAAATGCTTTATCATCCAAACTTTTTTGAAATGTGTTGCAAGAATCAAAATTGAAATGTGTTTATTTTAAAAACAACAATAACATCAACAACAACAATCAAACTCATGACCTACAACATCAAATAATATGCTGTTATATTATTTTGAGTGCAATACAAGTCAAAGATCACTTACAAATCATCGTTTTCAGTTTTAATTTCAACTTCAGCATACCGTCCCAACTGTTTCTGATTTGGGGGTTGTACTGCTTTTCCAGAATTCTTAATTTGCACCCACATAGTTAAATTGTCCACTTTTATTTAATGCAGAATTCATTAGACCCCTGATTTATTTATGGATTAAATCCACATAAATCCTGAAGGGCAAGATCTAATGGATTATCCCAGCTCTGCTGGCCTTTCGAGTCTATTTATCAAAATTAAACTGAATTCTTTATGCCTCAGATTTTAATTTTCTCTGTGGTACTTAATTTTTAATTGACTTCCAGTCAGGACTGAATTGTGAAAATTGCTCTCTGCCAAGATAAGGGTATCCTGAATGCATTTGGCAGCCTATGATTTAAAAAAAAAAAAGGAAAGGTGATTTGTATTGTAAAAGTTTCCTGCTGGTTTCCATCAACTTAATATAATGATTTTCTTGTTCAGGCTGCTGCGGTGCTTTCAGAAGACAATTTGCAGATGGTTGTCATTTTTTCATACATGGTCAGATGTCTCCTGTCTTCTCTTCGATTTACTGTTCATGATTACCATGCTGGGAGAAATGCAGATGCCGTGTGAAAGATCATATTTCGCCCATGTAGCATATTTGTAAACAGTAGCATCACAAATACAACTACAAGCTTGGCCTGCAGGAATACAGTTTGATGTATGTTGATGCTGTACTGTAGGCTATGAACACTATTTACACAGGTTTACTAAATTCCTCCTGCATGTAGTGACGCTGCAAATATTAGATTTGGTGATTAGAAGCAACTTCTAGATTTAATATCAACAGTATCACAAGGTATAGGCTTTGGCATTTTGTCTCCATTCTCAATAACCCTTTCAGACACAAGGAAAAATGCTATGGAATTTCATGTGTACAATTGTACACATTATGTCCAAAGGGGATAAGAGCTCTTTTGGAAACCGGAAAAAGTCTGAACTTCATTGACCAGTTGATTCTGAAAGAGAGGCATCCTTTCCCAATAATAATAAGAAAACTGATTTCACTTTCTTAAATCAATCTTATAATAAATCTTTGGATCTTTTTAGTGTTCTGGACAAGAACGACAGACAGCAAGCTATATTTGAGAAGGTAAAAAAAAGAAAAGAATTTGGAAGAAAAATGTATTATCAATTACATTTACATGAAGCAGATAATTGTTAAAATGATTCTTTTATTTTTCATGCTCTTTGACATGCCTTTGGTGCCCACATGGATGTTACTTGATACTGAATGAAGTGTAAATTTGCATGTGTTTGTTCTATATCAAATGTTTTGCTGTGTCTACTCCTTAGCCACCGCTTTTGGGTTTCTCTCCTTGGTTTAGACAGTACTGGTGATAAAATAGATTTTTTACTTGCTTATATTCCTTGGTGTGAATGATCAAAATTTACTTGACAATTTATGTTTGTGACCCTGTAGAACAGGATAAAGCGGCTAGAGATAATGAGAATGAGATGAGAGAATTTATGTTAAGAAAGCAGCTCCAGTGGTATTCCACATGTAAGTAGCGTCTTTCACCCTTTCATTGTTCTGCAAGTGATTTGCAGTGTTCTGCGCTGAAACCGGTGTAAATTACTTGTGGCAAGTGAACCTAAACGAGACCGTCAATAATGGTGTAGCTCACTCCAGCCCTGTCTAGTCCAGAAGGAATGATCTAAAGTGGGCCACCTTACACAATAAATGTTGCAAGCTATATACACTATATAGAAGCTATATCCACCCTAAGAATACCGACCTATTTTCCAGAAAGAATCCAAAATGGCGAGGAATTGACCGAGAAGGAGTAATTTTTGTTGAACTGCTCATTAAGGTTTAATTAGTCCATAACTTCATTAATAATTGTAAATAAGCGAATCTGGGTAAAAGTTATATGCACCCTAGGTACCCCTATCTTCATGCCTGAAAGAATCAAAATTGGTGAAGAATTGAGGGAGAAGAAGTGATTTGTGTGGAAACTGCTCATTAGGGCTTAATTGCTCCCATATCTTCATTATTAATTGCAATTATGCAAATTTGTGTAGAAGCTATATGCACCACAGGCAGACCTACCTTCCTGCCAAAAAGAATAAAAATCGGTGAAGAATTGATTTTCGTGAAATGTGGACGACACCAGATAGAAGACAGACAGCACACGATGGCATAAGCTCATTGCCTGTCAGCCAGATGAGCTAATAACCATTGGCCCCTGAAAATGTAGCATGGCGAGTAGTAAGTAGCGCTCAGAAGCAGATGGAGCCCCACCTCTTTCTACTTCGTGACATTCCAGATGTTTTTGAGATGAGAGATCTGGGTGTTTTAATGCGACAGTTGGTGCCAAGGTACCAAGAAAAATAATGCCCTGCAATGCTGCATAGTGAATCTTCATCTTGAGGAAGTTAAGTGAGCTGTACTTGTATGGGAAAATTAGCTTTCTATCAATTACATGTCCAAGCCTCAGCAGGGTTGCTATGGGTTTTTCATGAAGTGCAGTATCCATCATATACCAAAGTGATCACAAACTCACTACAGTCCCTTCAGAAGCTTTCTGTGAACAATGAAGTAACTCAACTCAGAAGAAACCAGTCTGAAAAATAGGACACATTGTGCTGCTTGCAGCTTCTGAACTGTGACCTACAAAGTTTCATCTTCACTATGACAAACTATCCTCAAGAGGAACAGACTCAAAACAATTGAAGAAATCATCACCATTTGCAGCACCTCCCAATACTTTTTATATTAAAGCTCAAATGCAGCAAAATTCCCCATTCACACAGGGGATTTAGGAATCCTGGAGCAGCTTCACCTCAGTCTGAACTCATCTGCAGATTACCTTCACAATACTTGTTATTTGATGTGAGTCACAACAAACTGTCTGCCATCCATAATGAAATACGAGCCCTGAAGCACCCACAGATTTTATATTTCTCCAACACGGTGATTCATTAAAATTAAAATGTTTTAATTTGTTTGAGGATATATTTATGCTGCAAGTGGCATTCCTTGGGATCCAAGCACTATTTTTCAACTAGACCCAAATTTGCAATTACTGCCATAAGGTGACATATTCATCTCTGTCCACCAAAGTTTGTACACCAGATAAAGCTTTCTTGAGTTTTTGTTCATGAATTCAGAACTGATGTAAACTAAAATACTTTTATTGCCTGTACAATTTATTTGGCATAGTCTGAATATTACCTGACACAATTTGGTAATTAAGACACAGGAGGAGTAGCAAAAAGAGTTTTTTAAGCTAGGAGGACACTCAGTAGAGTGTATACCTCCACCAAGCCACAGATTATCAACATCAAAACCAAATCACTTGAACCTACTGTATGATAATACTAATGCTGTCCATCAAATTTCATCAAAATCCATTCACTACTTTTTGAGTAACATTGGGAAAAGTAAAAAAGTCCTGCGTCTGCATACATACTCGGATTTGCATCAAAATCTAATCAATTGTTCCTTGGCCCATGGTCCACCTTCCCTTAAAATTTCATCAAAATCCGTTCACTACTTTTTGAGTTACATTGGAAAGAGTCAAACAAACAAACAAACAAACAAACAAACAAACAAACAGAGGCAAAAACATAACCTCCTCCAACAAAATTGGCAGAGGTAATTTTTTGATAGTGGACTTCCTGCAACAATGAACTTAAAAAACAACAATGTTCAGGAATGATGACTGTATGCCAAATAACAGCATACAGCATACACTTTTCTGGGAAATAATTATTAGCTCATTCGGCCGACGAGATGAGCTTATGCCATCATGTGTTGTCCATCGTCTGTCCGTCATCCGTCTGGCGTCGTCCACATTTCATGAAAATCATTGCTTCTCTCTCAATTCTTCACCGATTTTTATTCTTTTTGGCAGGAAGGTAGGTATGTAAATATGTATGCCTGGAGTGCATATAGCTTCTACCCAAATTTGCATAATTACAATTAATAATGAAGATATGGAGTAATTAAGCCCTAATGAGCAGTTTCCACACAAATCACTTCTTCTCCCTCAATTCTTCACCAATTTTGATTCTTTCAGGCATGAAGGTTGGGGTACCTAGGGCGCATATAACTTTTACCCAGATTCGCTTATTTACAATTATTAATGAAGTTATGGACTAATTAAACCTTAATGAGCAGTTCAACAAAAATTACTCCTTCTCGGTCAATTCCTCGCCATTTTGGATTCTTTCTGGAAAATAGGTCGGTATTCTTAGGGTGGATATAACTTCTATATATAGCTTACAAAATTTATTGCGTAAGGTGGCCCACTTTAGATAATTCCTTCTGGACTAGACGGGGTCGGAGTGAGCTACGCCATCATTGACGGTCTTGTTTGAATGTTACAGCATCCCTTATTATGTCAAACCTGGTAGGCTACTTCAAAGTCATAAAGTTTGCATACATTTCAATGTTTCAGTTAAATTTCACAATAAAATGTGATACTGCATTGCCAGTGAACGCCTCTGAAAACATTTGAATGATAAAAATCTATTTGATGACATTTGTCAGTCTCAAGCTGAATATTATCTAACTTAAGGTTGATTAAGAGTGTATGAAATTTGTATGATGAGTAGAAAAAACATATTAAAATGAGATACAATTCTGAGTGGGTTGTTCTTAATTGTTCTTGAGGTTTTTTTTTTAATTTGGTTGAATAAAATAATCTGTAGAACTATGAATGTAGTCTCTTTCTCACTCACTCACACACAGTAGAAGAGGTATGTAGTCTGTTTTCTATACTTTTGTAAAATTCAAGTTGCAGAATTCCGAATGAGCTGGGGATGAAAGAATGTGTAATGAGTTTCTCTCATACTTGGTTAAGACTGTCATAATTAACAATATATTTATCACCACAGGCGGCACAGTGGTGCAGTGGTTAGCCCTGTCACCTCACAGCAAGGAGGTTCTGGGTTTTGAACGTCGCAGCTGACTGGGGCCTTTCTGTGTGGAATTTGCATGTCCTCCTCGTGCCTGTGTGGGTTTCCTCCGGGGCTTCTGGTTTCTTCCCACAGTCCAAAGACATGCGGATTAGGCCAACTACTCTAAATTGCCCATAGGTGTGAATGTGAATAGTTGTTTGTCTCTGTGTTAGCTCTGTGATAGATTTGGCAACCTGCCCAGGGTGTACCCCACCTCTCACCTGAAATCAGCTGAGATTGGCTCCAGCTTCATCATGACCCTGATGGATAACTTTGGCTGTGGATCAAGGCCAGTGGTCGAGTTGTAAAATCAAACCAGGGGGGATGGTGAAATTTTTATTCGTGTGTCGACCCATCGGTCGGTCCGTCGGTGGGAAACTGGTTTGTTTTTAGGAGGGTTTGCACACAACGTAGGTCTGTGGACCTTGTTCATTTACCAGACATACAGTATTTTGTGCTGATAAAGTGTGTAGTACACACTGTGTACCCTTTTTATTGTTGTAAAACACATAATACACTGGTATTTTACTGTAAAACATGCACAGTGTGGATGTCATGTGTCATATTTAGTCAGTCTCCTGGCTGACATACCTACCACATTCTCCATATTAGGGTGAAATGCAGATGACAAATTTGAAGTGTAACTTCATAGTCATGGTAGGCTCCTTTTAAATCATTTGCTAAATAATTTATTAAAACCTCAGCAGGCAATGTAAATGAACAACTGAATCTTTTCATATCAAGTCAATAGAATTTTTATTCAAAGCTGAACATTGGGAACATTGAGTTAAATACAGAGGTAGGTAGGTAACCAATAAGCTAAAACAAGCAACAGTAAATTGTAAATCAGACTAAACTTCCTAAAAGATGTTTGAGGCATTATGCATTTTTTTGTTTTTTTCCTTTTTGTTATTATTGTGTTTATTCTTATAACGTTGTAACGTTGATTCCCACTGTTATCTAGGTCACGTGACACCTTAACATTGACGGTTACTAAGGAGCTGCCTTGGATACTTTGATACTTTGCTTCGATACATAGCAGCACTTTGATACATACTGGATACAAGCTAGCAAAATGAGTTAAAAGCAGGCATCTTTGGAAAGTTTCTTTGGAAAGGGGAAAAGGCCCATTGAGGAGACAGAAGAAGAGCCTATGACGAAGAAAAAGAAAGCTGCATTTTAGCAGACACTTTGTCGAGTCCTACACCAATCCTGCTCTGCCTTACATGTTGTGACCGGCTCTCTAATGAGGCAATGAAGCCTTCAAAACTGCTAGTGTCGTTTATTTTAGCCTTCCTGTCTTGAATAACACTTTTTGTTGCCTGAAGAATAACAAACGAACGTCCAGGCTGATTAAATTAATGGCCTTATACAAGAAATCAAAGCTAACATGAACCTGAGTAAGCTATCGATAGCTGGCTAGACTCCAAACTAACATTCATTATGATAGCTGTGTTGTTATCCGCCGCCCACAAATTAGGCTACATATCGGTAACTTTACAGCATGATAGTGGGCTCACAGAAAGTGTGACTGATATTCGTAACTCTTGACTTACCTCCTGAAATGTTTTTTCTTGCGATCTTAAATCTGAACTTGCTTAGGTCTTGCTGTCCACTCCGCTTGGCCATGATGCTGCAATCCGCTGCTGTCACTGACGCCGAATGAAATAAAAAATAACGGAACCCCAACTGAATGTCACCTCCTCAAACGCTTCGCTTGCGCATGCCCTCTCTTGCGGTAGCTTATTGTATGCTCAGTTTCAGCAAAGCTACGTGGAATGGCATTTCTAATTCCAATGTTAAATAGAAGTAATGTCCACATGTATTGATAAAATTGCTCAAGGGAACGGAGGGGGGATGCCCGTTTTAGAGGGGGGATGATTTTGACCATTTTTTATTCCAGGGGGGATGGCATCCCCCCCATCCCCCCTCAACTCGAGTACAGATCAAGGCTAGTATAATTACATGAAACAAAATAATATCTTGGTGTTAAAAAAAACCCTGATTGTACCCATGATTGTTCACACTAAGGACTCTTGTACAGCTTTTCTCACCTCAGCATGCAACATGGAGCTACACTACAGTAACAGCAGTTATTTATATTTATTGAGTGATATACAGTGGATATAAAAAGTGTACACACCCTGTTAAAATGATAGGTTTTTCTGATGTAAAAGAAGACCATGATAAATAATTTCAAAACTTTCCCCATCTTTAATGTGACCTATAACCTGTACAATTCAATTGAAAAGCAAACAAATCTGTTAGAGGGCAAAACATAAAAAATAAAAATGTACAATAAGCTGGTTGCATAAGTGTGCACACCCTTAAACTAATACTTTGCTGAAGCACCTTCTGATTTAATTACAGCATTCAGTCTTTTTGGGTCGGAGTCTATCAGCCTGCCACATCTAGACTTGGCAATATTTGCCCACTCTTCCTTGCAAAAGTGCTCCAAATCTGTCAGATTGCGAGGGCATCTCTTGTGCACAGCCCTCTTCAGGTTACTCCACAGACTTTCAATTGGATTTAGGTCTGGGCTCTGGCTGGGCCGTTCCAAAACTTTTCTGGGGTCATTGTCATGCTGAAAGATGAAATTCCTCTTCATCTTCAGCTTTCTAGCAGACACTTGAAGGTTTTGGGTTAAAATTGACTGGTATTTAGAACTGTTCATAATTCCCTCCACCTTGACTAAAGCCCCTGTTCCAGCTGAAGAAAAACAACCCCAAAACATGATGCTGCCACCACCATGCTTCACCGTGGGTATGGCGTTCTTTTGGTGATGTGCAGTGTTGTTTTGGCGCCAAACATACTGTAGGTATCGCCTGTCTCGTCTTTCAGGACTACAACTCCCATCACCAGCTTCCGCGTTGACCTACGTCACGCCTGGGCGGGATCACCTATGTCACATCCTCTGTGAAGCCATAAGTAACTGAACACATTTCCGCTCTTCCTCTTTTCTGTCTGGACCAGCTGTCTGCAGGCACAAAGAGACTCGCTCCACCAAGCAAACCCAGATAAAGACGTCTTTCTTGCAAGACCCATGATTTAGCGCGTTTTCTTTCATTTACCTTTGGCCACGGTAGACTCTAGAATCGTGCGATTTTAAACTCAGATTGAGTTACAACCGGTTTTCATTTATTCATTATAAGTACGTACGGACTGCAGCCCAAGCAGTTAATTTAAAGTTAGAGGCGACCGGCTCCTTCTAACAAAGCACTGTGCACATTGTTTTGATCAGAGATTTTCTTCCCACAAACTACAAAGCGTCGGATCAAGAATTCTCTGCCTTCTACAGAAGTCTTCACGAGCTCCTGTAAAATTCAGCATCTTCGTAGCTTCTCTGTATTCCTACACAGAGGCAAGATACTGGAGCAGATTTGGCATTTTGGGCAAAAAAACTAGTCTTAGGAATTAGTTTTATTTACGTAGTGTGAATTTAAACTCAGGAACTGTTTAAGTGTACACACTGATTGTGTTTCCATCATTGTTCTATTTTTGATCTCTCAATTGTTTATTTAATAAATAGGTTTTGCATGCTCCCTTTTCCTTTCTAACACTTTAATTTCATTATTTACACATATTTTGACCTCATCAAGATTTCAGTGAATTTGGTAATGTTATAAGCTAGTGGGTTAGCTACTACGGCTAATTCTTTTGTCTCATTAGCATCCAGGGCTAATTGTATTGTCTCCAGGGACCATAAGGCCTCACCACGTGGTCAGACACGCACACAAAAACACCTTAGTTAGCATCCCACGCTAGCCTTTTGTTTAGGCCAGGGGTGTCCAAACTGATCCATAAAGGGCCATGTGGCTGCAGGTTTTCATTCCAGCCATGCAGCAGCACACCTGATTTGGCTTATTCAATCAACTGACACACCCACCCTTTAATCAAGGGTGGGTGTGGCTGCAAGTATTTGACTGTGTGAAGACAGTTCAGTTGATTGAATGAGCCAAGTCAGGTGTGCTGCTGCATGGCTGGAATGAAAACCTGCAGCCACACGGCCCTTTATGGATCAGTTTGGACTAGGGTTGCCACATCTGAGTTGTAAAAAACCGGGACACATCGGTCGGCGGCCGCGCCTGCGCGCACGTACGAGCGCGGGGGTTGAGGGCTGCGGACACGCACATCTACGATGCCTTATGCCTTATGTGAATGTTCACGTTTAAAAATAAAACAGTTCAACTGGTGCAGTTAGGCGTTTAGTTAAAATTCATTTTGTCTTCTTAACCCTTAAATGGGCACTACCACAAATATTATTACAAAAAATAATTTCATATAGGAATGATCTTATTTGGACGCCAATATTTTTTTTAACAAATATTTAATAGTAGGCTAACAGCCCCCTGAAGAGCATGCATCTTACTTTGAAGCTTTAGGCCAAGTTTTAATTACATACAAAAATAAAAGAAAATACATTTGACTCCATAAACAAGTTTTGACATTTGTCTCTTCATAACAATAGTAGGGGTTAACAGAGTAAACAGTTATTTTTATAGGGATAATCTTTTTTGCCCCCCTCCCTTCTTTGTCAGTGCAGGTTTTGAACAATGTTGAATGTCACATGTCTTTTTTTCTTTTTGACAGGTACCGGATCTTCTACTTCATTCTGTCCGACTCCCTCATCGTCTGTCTCTCCTCCCATTCCGTTTCCAAATCAAAATAATACAAATATAATCAATATAATTTCTCTCAGTCTGCTTCGTTGTTGTTTTAGCCTTTTCTCTGGAGAACTGAACTTTAAAAGTTAGACTACCGTATCATACCAAATAGCCCTAATCCTTTGTTTTAATCACAAGATAGAGGTGCTATGTTATTGGGACAACTGATTTATTCATTTCTCACGCCAGTGTTCAGGCATTCTTTTTTGATATATTTAATGATTTATTTAATGATTCATTTATTGATGAAATTGGCCCAGGCTTTAGAACCAGCCTTTATCAGAATCAGAACATAGGAAGTAGACAGCCAGCCTACTCGCGCACCGACCAAGGGAACTCTCACCTATTGTTTGGTATTACGGTATTCCAGTATCTTTGATTTTGCGCGGCCGCCGTTGTATTGACCACGATCACCTAGCAACGGCGACTGGCTGCGTGCGCAAACATTCGGTGAGGCCACACAAGTAGCTGCCTACAATATGCCCGCTTACGTGAAAACTATTAATATGTTAAGTGGCTGCGAGAAACATTAATGATTTGTGTTTATTTCAATGGGGGATAATGTGAGGAAGTAAAAAACCGGGACAAAACGTGTCCCGGGAAGGTTATTCCATTTTCCTGGACATTTTCCATTTTCCACAAAAAAAACGGGACAATCCCGGAAAAACCTGGACGTGTGGCAACACTAGTTTGGACACCCCTGGTTTAGGCCATAGGCCTCACAACACACCTTAGCTAGCAAACCGAAGCTAACTCCTTTGTTCTACAAAGAAACACGTGGTGACCCTTCCCCCCTCCGTTCTTTATCACGAGGTCCTTTGTCTCAACTTTAGATAACATTCCAAGCCCTGATTCAATTCAAACTTTATAGCGCATTCTCCTGTGCCCACATTCAAACCCACATATATCACGGATGACCATTTGAATGTATTTCAATTGCTAATATTTAATTTTTTATCACACACACACACACACACACACACACACACACACACACACACACACACACACACACACACACACTCCTATGGACACACACATCTCACTGTTTGCTGCTGACTATTTGAAGATTTCAACTGCTATTATTCATTTTTATCTTTGTTATAATAAATTCAATTAATTGTTAAACTGTGTCTGTGTTGTTTCCATATTCTTTGAAGTCATTCAATCTCAAAGAATTCCAAGGTGCATATGAGTTATGTAATACGGTAAGTGATCATAATAATTTGGAATATACCATAATTTAGCTGTTTGATAATTTATTATTAAGCACCAAAATTAAAGGTATTATTTAATGAGACCAATGTAATGATTTAATGAGACTGATTTAATGATTTAAGGAGACTGATTTAATGAGATTGATCACTTAAGCCCAATTGCACCTACAATACCTTTTGGAATTGTGGCCAAAAAGTTCAACCTTGGTTTCATCAGACCATAACACACTTTCCCACATGCTTTTGGTAGAGTTGATTTTTTTTTTTTTGCAAAATTTAGCCGGGCCTGGATGTTTATCTTTGACCCTACCTCATAGTCCAGACATATGGAGAATACAGGATATTGTGGTCACATGTAGTACACAACCAGTACTTGCCAGAAATTCCTGCAGCTCCTTCAGTGTTGCTGTAGGCCTCTCGGCAGTCTCCCTGACCAGTTTTCATCTTGTCTTTTCATTAATTTTGGAGGGACGTCCAGTTCTTGGTAATGTCACTGTTGTCCCATATTTTCTCCACTTCTTGATGACTGTCTTCACTGTGCTCCATGGTATATCTAATGCTGTGGAAATGTTTTTGTACCCTTCTCCTGACTGATACCTTTCAACAATGAGATCCCTTTGATGCTTTGTAAGTTCTCTGTGAACCCTGGCTTTTGCTGGAGGATGCAACGGAGTAAATGTCTGAACTTTATTTGGGGTTAATCAGAGTCATTTTAATTGATGGCAGGCGTGAACGCAGAAAGACTGAATACTGTAATTAAATCAAAAGGTGCTTCAAGAAAGTATTAGTTTAAGGGTGTGCACACTTATGCAACCAGCTTATTGTATATTCCCCCCCAACAGATTTGTTTGTTTTTCAATTGAATTCTACAGGTTGTAGGTCACATTAAAGATGGGAAAAGTTTTGAAATTATTTATCGTGGTCTCATTTTTTTTACATCAGAAAAGAGATAATGAGATGAGATGAGATGAGATGAGATGAGATGAGATGAGATGAGATGAGATGAGAAAAACCTATCATTTTAACAGGGTGTGTACACTTTTTTCCTCCACTGTATATTTAATGAATGTAGCATTGAGGAACGCTTGATCTTTTGTTCCTTTCAGATTGATGCTCTTCCAAATGGTCTCCTTAAATGCAAGTCACTATCTTATTCTGCACCACACAGTCAGTCAGTCAGTGCGTTTACATGCACATAGAGAAAATCGAATTTCTGCCGTAGCTCGACTGAAATCGAAGTTCTAAATGCCATGGAAACACCTTAGCTCGGCTGAAATCGAACCGAACTGGATTTCTCGTAATCGAGCTACTCGACCTAGATTATGCGATTGTAGCCGAGCTACTTAGTTGCATGTAAATCCTATCGAGCTACGTAGTCGAGCTACTTACTTCAGCACTGACCCTTCCGGAAGTGACGAGTGACGAGACCACAAGCGGGAAACACAACAGCCTCGGCCGGCATGACAACAGTAATAGTAGCAAGCAGCAGAAGAGGTCAGGAGGAACAAGGAGAATGAACGAACGAAGAAGAGAAAATGGCGAGCAGAACATGGAACTGATAACTTTGTTTATACTCTTGAATAGCTCTTCTTCATGATGACAACCGGAAGTGTACCAACATGATGGGGTGTGTAGCGCCACCTGTGGCTCGGGTGCACAATGTACCTCACACAATAGCTCGATTTCCTTGTGTGCATGTAGGATTGGATTTCTCTGGCACCCCTGCTGGGACCCTTAGCTCGATTACTGACAGTAGCTCGATTTGGATGTGCATGTAAACGCACTGAGTGAGTTGACAGACTTTACTCTGATGGCTGGAGACTCTACCTGCTGAAATAGAGGAATGCCAGAACCTCAAAACAAATAGACTTTTAGTGGATAAGAGGATCCTGAAGAGACCTGAGGGATGTGAAAGAGGGCTTTCAGAAGACAGAAAGGGACTGTGTAGGCATACAGACTGACGGTGCAGGTAATTCACATGGTTGTAACCCAGTAACCTGACACAGAATCCAGTGACAATAGACTGCCCTACATGTGAATGCACTATCAATCTGACTTTCTCTACCATGGTAACTTTGTTTGCACATTCATTCTATATAAAACTACAATGTAAACAGATCATATTGTTTTAATTGGATTTTCCAATAAATTTCTTTATTTTTCAGACTATCACAAAGCTATCCATTCTTTGTTTCAAAATGTTATGGCACCCAAAATCAATTACTTACTGCACACATATTTCCATATCTGTTATTGTATTATACTGTACAACGTACTATACTATTACACTTGAAATTATATACCATACAGTAACAACAAAAAGATTCAAGATTGCTTTATTGTTATTGTGTGAGATACACAATGAAGTTCAGTGCACTGCCTTATGAAATGGTCCTCAGTATATACATAGATAAAAGAGATTTACATAAGAGATACAAGATTTACAAACAAGAAGAAGATGGAAGGTAGAAAAAAAGAAAGGTAGGTATGGAAGGTCGTAAAACTGGATGGAAGGTAGAGTATCATTCAAATACTTTAGCATAATGACAAAGTGGTCAACTTGTATTCAAACACTTTTAGTAAGCAAAAACATATTCTAATAACTAATCGTCCCTCTATCAACATGATCAAGAGACATATGTACATACATATCATTATTAGCTAGGCATTCATAATATTTATATTATAAACTGCTATATAGCTTACTGTTTCTTGTCTTTTTTGATGAAAAATGTTCGAAATTTCCCTTGTTTCAATGTTTTCATCACCATTGTCACTGATTGTTCTGCTGTTGTTGCATGATTAAGCTACTGATAAAATGACCGCTTTCTGGAGCATTTTATTGATTTGACCTAGAGTCTTTGTCTCAGGTCACGCTATACAAAGGATCGTGAGAATACAGGTAATTAGGTCAGGTAAGCATCACTGCTTACCATAGATAGTCAGATCCTGAACCATTGGTCTGTTGGTCGAGTGTGGCTATAGCCCATGTAGCCGGCTAGTAGTAAAGTAAACAAACGCTCTGTGACTGATGCCAAAAGTACACATATATTTCTGAAGAAGAAGAAGCCTTTATTTGTCACATGTACACTCAAGCACGGTGAAATTCGTCCTCTGCATTTAACCCATCTGAAGCAGTGAACACACATGCACACACACAGGTGAGCAATAAGCACACACATACCCAATATTATGTTCCCATTCTGGCCCAAGTTTCCCAAAAGCATTGTAGCACAAAGATCATCGTTAAATGGTAGCATGAGCAACACAATGAATGCTCTCTCTCCTAGTTAAGAGGCTTTTGGGAAACCCACCCCGACCGATGCACATGCATCGGCCTGGATCTGTCCCTGTCTTTAGAAGTGATGTATCCATTAGATCTCAGCCTCGGTAAGTCAAGTGGTGGGTCAGGATGTCAGAATCTCAGATTCTGTCACATAATTTGTACTCCATCCATCCATTATCTGTAGCCACTTATCCTGTTCTACAGGGTCGCAGGCAAGCTGGAGCCTATCCCAGCTGACTATGGGTGAGAGGCGGGGCACACCCTGGACAAGTCGCAGGGCTGACACATACAGACAAACAACCATTCACTCCTACGGTCAATTTAGAGCCACCAATTAGCCTAACCTGCATGTCTTTGGACTGTGGGGGAAACCAGAGCACCCGGAGGAAACCCACACAGACACGGGGAGAACATGCAAACTCCGCACAGAAAAGCCCTCACCGGCCACTGTGCTCAAACCCAGGACCTTCTTGCTGTGAGGCGACAGTGCTAACCAACTGCACCACTGTGCTGCCCGTAATTTGTACTCAGTGCACGATATTTGAACCTCAGAGAGAGTAAAGCCCGGCGCACACGGGCGATTTTCCATTGCAAGCGTATTGCGATTTTTGGATGCAAGTTTCCCCCCTCATGTGCGTGTTATCTGCGACCAGTGGGTGGCACGGTGGTGTAGTGGTTAGCATGGTCGCCTCACAGCAAGAAGGTTCTGGGTTTGAACCCAGCGGCCGGCGAGGGCCTTTCTGTGTGCATGTTCTCCCCGTGTCTGCGTGGGTTTCCTCCAGGTGCTCTGGTTTCCCCCACAGTCCAAAGACATGCAGTTAGGTTAATATGGGATGGCCTTGGGCTGAGGTGCCCTTGAGCGAGGCAGCTAACTCCCAACTGCTCCCCGAGCGCTGTTAGCATGGCTGCCCACTGCTCTGGGTATGTGTGTGTGCTCATTGCTCATGTGGGTGTGCATGTGTGTGTTCACTGCTTCAGATGGGTTAAATGCAGAGCGGGAATTTCACAAGTGTGAGATGAATAAAGTTGTTCTTTCTTTCTTTCTTTCTTTCTTTCTTTCAGTGGGCAATTTGGGCAGGCGGATACAAGTTACGTGGAAATCACATGACTATTTCGTGTCAGGGTTGTAGGCAGCATTTTAAAATCACTGAGGTCCGTGATGTGCGTGCAAAGTGCGCGCCGAAAAATTTTCGACATGTTTAAATGAGAGGGGTGAATTACACGTCATACAAGAGATCTATTCCTGAAATTACTTTTAAAGGTGTTTGAACTGAATATCATCAGTTTTGAAAAAAAAAAATCATGTATGTGGCAAGAGTGAGAATAATTTAAGCTTGTTTAATGGTTTTATCTGGCCCAAGCAGTGAGGACAAAACTGCGGTGCTTCGAAAATGTAAATTTAACAGCTTCATGAAAGTGCGCTGATGGTTCCCATGAAAAAAAACGTGTCTCCTGCACTGCGTTCCTCCCCCGAGTCACGCGCTCATTTGTTTTTGTGTTCTTGGTCTCAGAGCCGCACGAAACAAACGCAGAAGACAGAATCAACATTTAACATAATTAACAATGCACTTTTTATGGAGACGTTTTAATTTTATTCTTTATTTTTTTATCCAGTTGAATATTTAGTCTACAAATGTATTTTCAGAGGCGGCACGGTGGTGTAGTGGTTAGCGCTGTCGCCTCACAGCAAGAAGGTCCGGGTTCGAGCCCTGTGGCCGGCGAGGGCCTTTCTGTGTGGAGTTTGCATGTTCTCCCCATGTCCGTGTGGGTTTCCTCCGGGTGCTCCGGTTTCCCCCACAGTCCAAAGACATGCAGGTTAGGTTAACTGGTGACTCTAAATTGACTGTAGGTGTGAATGTGAGTGTGAATGGTTGTCTGTGTCTCTGTGTCAGCCCTGTGATGATCTGGTGACTTGTCCAGGGTGTACCCCGCCTCTCACCCGTAGTCAGCTGGGATAGGCTCCAGCTTGCTTGTAGAACAGGATAAAGTGGCTAGAGATAATGAGATGAGATGTATTTTCAGCTCTTAAATATGACCGAGGTCTGGACCTCGGGGGCCTCATAGCTGGCTACAGCCATGTTTTGCATGCAGGGATTTGCTTAGCCTTTGGAGGTGATCGCTTCCTTATCGCAAAGACATGTACATGCGGCGATATCTCTGCAACAAGTCAGCGACTGGTGATTTTTTGTCGCAGAATATCAAGCATGTTTGATACTTAAAAGCAACAAAAAAATTGCATCGCAAATATCCGCACACGAAGAGATTTTTCGATTGTGTCAAAAAGTCGCATGACCAAGCGACTGAAAATCGCCCGTGTGCGCCGGGCCTGGGGACATTGTTTTTCTTTTAAAATAAAACCTGTACACATGATACAGGTACAAATTTGAATAAATGGACACTCAAACATGTCTTGAATGGATATTATATTATACACTATATTGCCAAAAGTATTTGCTCACCCATCCAAATTATCGGAATCAGGTGTTCCAATCACTTCCATGGCCACAGGTGTATAAAATCAAGCACCTAGGCATGCAGACTGTTTTTACAGTTTGGAGCTGGCCCCTTCCTCTTCCAACATGACTGTGCACCAGTGCACAAAGCAAGGTCCATAAAGACATGGATGACACAGTCTGGTGTGGATGAACTTGACTGGCCTGCACAGAGTCCTGACCTCAACCCGATAGAAAACCTTTGGGATGAATTATGCCCCTTTTCCACCAAAGCAGTTCCAGGGCTGGTTTGGGGCCAGTGCTTAGTTTGGAACCGGGTTTTCTGTTTCCACTGACAAATAACTGGCTCTGGGGCCAGAAAAAAACGGTTCCAGGCTAGCACCAACTCTTTGCTGGGCCAGAGGAAAGAACCGCTTACGTCAGCGGGGGGGGGGGGGGCGGAGTTGTTAAGACCGACAACAATCGCAAGACCGCGAAAGGTCACCATTTTTAAGCGACGAGAAGCAGCAGCTGTACAAACGCGAAGTCATCCATTATTGTTGTTGTTGTTGCTGCTTATTCTTCTCCGTGTTGTTGTTGTGTCGATGTTCGCGCCAAGGTTTATGCAAACGCAGCGACGTAACTGACGTATACAGCGATGTAATGACGTGGCTCCCCTTAGCACCGCGAGCTATGGAAAAGCAAACTGGTTCTCAGCTGGCTTGCAAGTTGAACGAGTTGTGAACCAGCACCAGCACTGGCCCCGAACCAGCCCTGGAACTGATTTGGTGGAAAAGGGGCAACAGAGCGGAGACTGAGAGCCAGGCCTTCTTGTCCAACATCAGTGTGTGACCTCACAAATGCGCTTCTGGAAGAATGGTCAAAAATTCCCATAAACACGGTCCTAAACCTTGTGGACAGCCTTCCCAGAAGAGTTGAAGCTGTTCTAGCTGCAAAGGGTGGACCGATGTCATATTGAACCCTATGGATTAGGAATGGGATGTCACTTAAGCTCATATATGAGTCAAGGCAGGTGAGCGAATACTTTTGGCAATATAGTGTACACTACCGTTCAAAAGTTTGGGGTCACTTTGAAATGTCCTTATTTTTGAAAGAAAAGCACTGTTCTTTCAATGAAGATCACTTTAAACTAATCAGAAATCCACTCTATACATTGCTAATGTAGTAAATGACTGTTCTAGCTGCAAATGTCTGGTTTTTGGTGCAATATCTCCATAGGTGTATAGAGGCCCATTTCCAGCAACTATCACTCCAGTGTTCTAATGGTACAATGTGTTTGCTCATTGCCTCAGAAGGCTAATGGATGATTAGAAAACCCTTGTACAATCATGTTAGCACAGCTGCAAACAGTTTAGCTCTTTAGAGAAGCTATAAAACTGACCTTCCTTTGAGCAGATTGAGTTTCTGGAGCATCACATTTGTGGGGTCGATTAAATGCTCAAAATGGCCAGAAAAATGTCTTGACTATATTTTCTATTCGGGCAGCACGGTGGTGTAGTGGTTAGCGCTGTCGCCTCACAGCAAGAAGGTCCGGGTTCGAGCCCCGTGGCTGGCGAGGGCCTTTCTGTGCGGAGTTTGCATGTTGTCTGCGTGGGTTTCCTCCGGGTGCTCCGGTTTCCCCCACAGTCCAAAGACACGCAGGTTAGGTTAATGGTGCGTTCATGTGCTATGGGAATTATGGTAAATACCAAACGCCGACATGGAAAGCACACATGAACGCCCCCTCTTGTGGTATTTTCCACTGGGCAACTCGTAGAAAATTTTGATACACGAGTTGCTGAGATGAGATGAACTTTAACCTTTTCAACATGGCGGCGAGCGGTACAAGACTAGCTTATGAACCAAGAAAGAAGTGGTTTTCACCTACGGAAAGCTGACTCTCACCTTTTAAACGAGTCATGTTATGTATATTATATTATTATAATATGTATATTATAGCCTAATACAAACTATTCTGTGGCTGTCCAAAGAACGCCAACAATGATCTAGATACTGGCTACACTCATTGTGGCTACAGCCAAATTTCCAAAAACTGCGTGGCATTCAATGTGTTAAGAAAATCTCTACTTGTCATGATGAGGAAATATTCAGCATTATTTACCTTTTGACTTTTGATAACTCATATTCCTGCTGCAGCTGATGAACAAGGCAATCTATAATTGTTTTAGCCAAATAACAGGCCTGATTCTGATTCTGATTCTGGTCCACCATCTTTAATTTGTCATCAACAACAAAAGCATGTGAACACAACACACTGGTAAATACCACTTCCCAACTGGAAAATATCATCTTCCCATAGCACATGAACGCAGCATAACTCATCTCATCTCATCTCATCTCATCTCATCTCATTATCTCTAGCCGCTTTATCCTTCTACAGGGTCGCAGGCAAGCTGGAGCCTATCCCAGCTGACTACGGGCGAAAGGCGGGGTACACCCTGGACAAGTCGCCAGGTCATCACAGGGCTGACACATAGACACAGACAACCATTCACACTCACATTCACACCTACGGTCAATTTAGAGTCACCAGTTAACCTAACCTGCATGTCTTTGGACTGTAGGGGAAACCGGAGCACCCGGAGGAAACCCACGCGGACATGGGGAGAACATGCAAACTCCACACAGAAAGGCCCTCGCCGGCCACGGGGCTCGAACCCGGACCTTCTTGCTGTGAGGCAACAGCGCTAACCACTACACCACCGTGCCGCCCGCAGCATAACTGGTGACTCTAAATTGAGCGTAGGTGTGAATGTGAGTGTGAATGGTTGTCTGTGTCTATGTGTCAGCCCTGTGATGACCTGGCGACTTGTCCAGGGTGTACCCCGCCTTTCGCCCGTAGTCAGCTGGGATAGGCTCCAGCTTGCCTGCGACCCTGTAGAACAGGATAAAGCGGCTAGAGATAATGAGATGAGATGAGATATTTTCTATTCATTTTACAACTTATGGTGGTAAATAAAAGTGTGACTTTTCACGGAAAACACAAAATTGTCTAGTTGACCTCAAACTTTTGAACGTATAAAGGAGCTTGTTTTTTGGGTTTTGTTTGCCTTTAAAGAAAATACTGAGTTTGACGATGGCAGCCTCCGGCGGTGGTGGGGGTCACTGCAGCGCGTTTGTGATTTGAGCAGGAAGAGAGAGAGAGAGAGAGAGAGGAGGTTTCCACTGCAGTCCCAAGGATCTGCTGCCTCCCTCCTTCATCAATCCCCTAAAAACCCGCTCGTGCGCTTCCGTTTTCGGGGTAAGTGCTCACATTTGTCTTGTTTTTAAAACTACTCTTGAACACCGCTTTTAAAACACAGCCTTTAACCATTGCGCAGATTCACCAATAAGCGTTTTGGTGTAAATAAATGCTTGAACTTTGTTTTGTTGTTTGTCGCGCGCGCCAACATTCATCAGGAAAACGTGTTTCAGTCCAGTAGCACGTGACATGTTTGATTTGCTTTGATATGTAACATTTTGTGTATGTTGTGTCTCTGGACCATCATGTCAGCCTGCTGGTTTGAACCTAACAGTACTGGGAAATCCGTAGAAGTGTGCGTTTATTAATTTAAACACACACACACACACACACACACACAAAAAAAAAAAAAAAAACAGTAGCCACATTTTATTCAAAGATGCATCAGTAGCACTACAGGCCAGGACTGTTACTGAAAACGTGGCCCCTCTGTAACATATTTGAAAACACTTCTGAGAGTGTGCTGTAAAGCATCACATGTAGCCTTCTCAGCTCTTAATTGTGTTTACACACAATAGATGCCCAAAAGAGAACGTCAAGGACGTTTTAAATCCCCTTTTTACCTATTATTCTATGAAATGATCCACCCACAACAGAGCACTGTATCCTGGAGGTGATTCGGCAACACATTGTCTTTCTTTGTTTTGTTTTGTGTCTTTTCACCACCCATGTATGAGATCAGTCCCATTTCCTGCCAGGAAAGGGAATGACAGGAGAATAAAGGTCTCTGATGCTGGAGCGGCGGCACGGTGGTGTAGTGGTTAGCGCTGTCGCCTCACAGCAAGAAGGTCCTGGGTTCGAGCCCCGGGGCCGGCGAGGGCCTTTCTGTGTGGAGTTTGCATGTTCTTCCCGTGTCCGCGTGGGTTTCCTCCGGGTGCTCCGGTTTCCCCCACAGTCCAAAGACATGCAGGTTAGGTTAACTGGTGACTCTAAATTGACCGTAGGTGTGAATGTGAGAGTGAATGGTTGTCTGTGTCTATGTCTCAGTCCTGTGATGACCTGGCGACTTGTCCAGGGTGTACCCCCGCCTTTCGCCCGTAGTCAGCTGGGATAGGCTCCAGCTTGCCTGCGACCCTGTAGAAGGATAAAGCGGCTAGAGATAATGAGATGAGATGAGATGATGCTGGAGCTTGGTGTAATCTCATAGAACAGTCAGCAGCCCATGAAGATTTTCAGAAATAATCCTGAATGTAAATGTTTTTGGAAATCCAACTTGGGTGGTTGAAGTGTTCGGGCATTAAAGCAATGTGTAAACGGCTCACACACGGTGCTTATTGCGCTGCTTCTCGTCTGTCAGTTTCTGATGTAGTTGTGTGGTTGCCCCCCCCCCCCCCCCCCCCCCCCCCCCCCCCCCCCCCGTCCCATGAAGCCAGACAGTCCTCATCTCGATGACTTTTGGGCTGCATCACTACCCTTTGTCATAATTGTAACCTGTTATGATAACCTTAGTCAGAGTTTAAAACCCATGTGTGTATCACTATTATTAATGCTGTTGGCTTCACTCAAACACCACCTCTTGAGTTTCAGACGTAGTTCCGTGTGTATTTAAAGAGTACACATTTACTAGATTTAACACAGCTGGTCTGCTAGAACATCCGTGTCGTTTTCGTGAACACCCTTGAGACATGTTTAAAAAAGGAATACACAGTGTCTAAATTTGTTACTGTTTTTACCCAAGATACATTGCTCTCTTAGTTATCAGGCGAGAATAATTAATGGGTTGATCTTTTTGCAGACACTTTGCTCGCCTTTCACAATATCATACTATTGGTATTGTGTGTGTTGGCTGTCTAAGCTAAATTAGGAAGGTGTGTGAGAGAGAGAGAGAGAGAGCGAGCCCAAACCCTGGCTATGTGCTCATGCAGCATTTCACAGAGCTTTTTGTGTGTTTATTACGGCAGACATGTTTATTCCGAAGTGCAGTAAACAGATTTCATAGGAAATCCAAGGCTTGCAGCAGAGATAAACTCTGATGAGCTTAGATTTGAAAGATGCATCTTTAGTGTAGAGGTCAAGGTAGATAGATTATGTTGTAAGGAAATCTCAAATGGTTATTTTGTGTATTTATTTTTTATTGGTACAAAGAATGCCAATAATAAACAGTATATCTGGATGTGGCATGTTGTTCCATATTTATCTACAAGGTACTGATGATCTGAAAAGCATTTTTGTACATCATTTGATAAACTACTGAAGCTGGGTCTGGATTTTATGATTATAGTACTCTTAAGTCTCTTTCTTGTCACACTGTATGAGCTGATGTATATAAGACTTTGTCTTATTAAAAAAATGTAATAATAATGAACATCTGTCCTGTTGCTGCAGTGTTCGAGGAACTTTAATGCCATCTACTTTAAAGGTGTGAAAATGTAAGCAGATACATTGCTGTACTGAAAATTATGATATAGAGTTGTCCAGTTCTTATTTGGCTCCATCCCTTCAATAAACCATGTGATCATTTTAATGAACCACACAATTATAGAATATAATTGTGGCACACCTTTGATTGATTGATTGATTTCTTATTATTTTATTTATATGTTAGGGCTCGACATTAACTTTTTAATCCACTTGTCCAGTCGGACAAGCAGCAAGATTTTTCACTTGTCCTGACCATAACCTTTTTATTACTATGTATTTACTAGTTCAGTGAAAGGAAAGCGGTGAGCAAAGTTTATCAAAAAGCAGGTATAGTGATGATAATCATTATGCTTTCATGATTTTAAATTTTTCAATAAAACTCAGACTTTAACTGTAACAATAAACAGAAACCATCCAATCCCCCATTATGGTGCATGTGTTGTAACCCATTACCTGATCTGCAGTTTTAAGAGTAAGGGCCTCTGCATGCTCTTGCGACAAGGCTTTCACAGATAGCTTTTCACAGACAGTTGTAATTTATCGTTGAGCGGGGAGTAATAGGCGCGTGCGCGATGTTATTCACCGCTACAATGCAAGGGGGCGCGAAGTCGCGAAATCGCTAGGAGTATTTGGTGGGTGTGGTTAGTGGAGTGTTTATCCTCCGGTTACTTATAATGACTAGAACTGGAGTCGTATAGATGTACGTACTTCCTCACTTCCTCGATCAACCGCTCTTCGTGCTGCTCCATCTTTGCTCGTGTTTTTAAAAATGGCGGTGGTGAAAACAAACCAAACCGGGAAAGTAGGGAAGCGGAAGTGTGTGTACAGCGGATGTAGAGTGGACCAATCAGAGCCCTCTTGTCTGCGACGCTGTCTGCGAGGCTTCTGCGGTGGTCACAATTTTTGGGAGGTGCGCGCAAAGCGTCTGCGAAGGGGGGGGCTACGCAGACGCCATCTGCGACACCATCTGCGAGGACTGCGTTGTCAGCATAAATTGGCCTTTAGACTCACCCAAATTCAACGCCATCTGCGACACCATCTGCGAGGACTGCGTTGTCAGCATAAATTGGCCTTTAGACTCACCCAAATTCAAAGCTTCTGGAGGAAATAAAGCTAAATCTTGATTAATCCAGTAAAACTTGAAGTGTGAATCAATTTAAAGAAATGAAACCGAAAGAAAACAAGTTGGACATGATAAGGGTGACAGAATCAGGTTGTGAATGAAAACAAACCGGAAGTGAGTTCGACATTGTCATAAAATTCCCCTGAAATATTTTACGACGTTTGTGATGGTTAATGTGGACCATACAAAAAAATACAATGAATGTCCGAATGAAATGAAGATTCACCACAGACATTTATTTTATTGAGGTATTTGATTGCCATTTCTCCAATTTCTATGACTTCAAAGTCTAATTGTCTATAATTAGATATTACAGTGTGATTATTTTTACACACACACGCACACACACACACACACACACACACACACACACACACACACACACACACCTGCTGTACCCAGCTTCCCTGGAATTTCGAAAATAATAACATGGCCGGATCACTGACTGAACTAGTTTTGTTGAAACTTTATTGATGTAACTCTGGAAGAATTAATATTAATTTTTTGGTGATTTTCAACAATCCCTAAAAGATGTGGTCCCTAAAAGCTATAAAAGCATAAGGTATCATTACTATCTTGTCTGGGGCGGCTATATGTAATAGTCTGTTGAGTAATTTTCTCTCGTTTGTAAACCAAATTAGATCGGCCTATATGTAGAAAATGTGACAATAAAATAGGTAGACTACTTATACTATTTATGTAAACTGCTTATTACTTAACTCATATTTTATATTCTATTGCAACTTTAAGCAAGTCTTTAAGGAATTTGGCCTTATCTTGTAGCCTTAACAGCTCGCCAGCGAATATAAATAATATGCACATGAACAAATGACACTGTTAAACACCTCAGCATGTCTTTTACAGTTGTTTACCCCACCATCGGCAATGCTAAAGTCATTGGTACAAACAGTACAGTGCGCAACACCATCATTATTTTTTACCCCTATTAGGTAAGGGTACACTTTCATTTAGTCTGAGGTGGAGTGGGTTTTGTATTTTCGTTTTTTGGGGCAGTCTGCCATGACGCTCCTGGATATACTGAACTGATGGACTCTCGGTCTGGGAGAGAAGACATAAAGACCACCCACACAGAAGACTGATTGGTCTACTTAGCAAGACAGAACAATCAGGATGCTCTCTTTCTCTCTCTCGCGCTCTTGCTCGCTCTAGATTCTGGGATATTGTATCTAATTTGCGGGCGTCAGGGAGCCGCTATGCGAGAGACTCCTGGAACTTCCAGGAGAGTTCAGAATAATTCACCTTGTCCCATTGGACAAGCGGATGCGGATTTGACTCGCCCGGACCAAACATTTAGTTGTCCCGGACAGTCAGACGACCGTTAACGTCGAGCCCTGACATTACATTGCAGGCACTTAGCAGACACTCTTATACAGAGTGGTGTACAACGTACCCAGAGCAGCCTGGGGAGCAGTTGGGGGTTAGGTGCCTTGCTCAAGGGCACTATAAGGGCATTATAGAATATAATTTTGGCACCCCTTTGATTGATTTCTTATTATTTTATTTGTCATAGGACTTTGAAAATTCTTAACCTTTGGAAGCTTGAATTACAGATGCATTTTTAATTTTCACAGATGTTATGGCTAGACAGGCATCAGTAGCATAGTTGCACATGACATTTGTTTATATTAACTGACTAATCTCGTGTGACAGTATACAACAAAAAAGTTGAAAAGAATAGCCTCTGTAAACATATCTCTCAATCATACCAGCAGTTCCTTCTGACTATTTTTTCCTGCCAAGTGTTCACGATTCTGACATTCTTGATGATTGCCATGACAATTTTATTTTAAATAGCATATTTTACTTTGGAAGAGATTATCTATCTGTATTATGTCATTTGTAAATACTTTGCAGGAATGTCGGATCATTAATCTGCAGTGTAGACACACAGGCTTATTTAAAGATACCTCAGCCCTCTCAAAATATGACAAGAAGCGATAGGTAATTGAGAAGTCATTGGGGTATTTTGTGTGCTAAAATGGCATTCTTCTCAAATGTATATAATAATCCGCAACATATTTCTAGGGTTTAGTTGTCATATCCTTGCTGACTGCTTGTAAAATTCAACCACATAATGCTTTTCACACATACCAAGAACAGAGAGCAGGATAGTGTCTGGGTCAGTCACGTATCAAATCAAAGACGATGTGTTGTTATCATAGGACAGAGGAAATATAGATGAACTTAGACTAAAGAGCACTTGCATTAGGTTTCAGTCAGACACGACTGGATTGCAGCCAGATGTGCAACTGCATCAGTATGTCACGCATATGTCAGCAACTTGTGATTTTTTTTTTTAATATGGGCTCCACAGGTCTTCTTGGCATGTTAGTTAGGCAGAGGAAACCTTTGATACAAGTTTGAAAGGGTTAAGGAGCTGCAAAACAAATATATGGCTAGAAGGCAATTACTTGAATGTATTTGCATGATGTGTGTGATCATGGCATTTTTAGTTTTACTGACGTTTGCATGCAAGTTGGAACATATGCAAAGCAGTTAATAGTTTATATAACTTTTATTTTTTTTAAATTATTCAGTGTTTACTATGGAAACAAACTAATATGGAACGGGAAAAAATAAAACACCTAGTAAATAACAGAATAATGTGCTTACATACAGGCAACTATTTGATGGAGTGCAGATTTAATTAGACATTTTGACATCATTTGCTAGTCTAAATCTATTTCTTGTCCTGAATTGGAGTCAGTTTTGGAGATGTGCTGACACCACAATATGCAGATGAAATTGTGGTCATGTACACTGTCAGAAATAGCGGTACAGTAGGAGTCCATTTCAGTACCCCAAGGTACAGTCTACACTAATGTACCCCCTAGGGCTCATTATTGGACCTTGGGGTAACTGTGTGTACCTTTTTTTAGGGCCAAAAAGGTACATATATGTTCCCAAGCAGTATATAAAGGGTACAAATAAGTACCTTAGAGGGTACTGACCCAGTGACAAGCCTTTGTACCCTGAAAGGTATAATAATTAACAATTATTCCATGAAATCGAGTCAAACGTGAGCTGATGGCCTACGCGCTGAGTTGGCTTTAAGCCATGTATGATGAGATTGACTGGAATAACTGTTTTATTATATTCACATTCACTGGATTTTCACTGGATTTTTATTTTTTGCAAATTCGATAAATAAAAACGTTATACAAAATATCCGACAAAACCATTTCCGCTTAGGCGGACTTCTTAAAAACCTATTGATGGCTGCACGAATTGAATTTAGTGGGGTTTTTTTGAGCTTCTGAACCAGTCTAAAAAAACTTCAACAAATTTTAATGCTTAAAGATGAAGAATGTAAACAAACCTGCGAAATGACAGTAGCAGTTTGCAAAAGAAAGAAAAAATTCTTGAAAAAAAAAGATGTTCTTACCATCAAATACTTTCATTCCATATTTTACTGCTTTTTTGTTTTGTATTTTTGGGGTTTTGTTTTCAAGCAGAGTTTTTATTTCGTTCTCGGTTGGTTCAGCAACACGCGCCGCCATTTTGTTTTTCTCTACTCATGATATATGAGCTGATAGCCTAGTAGTAGAGTAGCCAATCAGAGCGCGCAATTGCTCATATCCATTGAATATGGATATAATAATTAACTTTATTTTCTGAGAGTGTAGTTTATCACAATGCTTAAAAAATGTGTTAACATTGTCCATAAAGCCTGCTGTTACCACAGACAAGCCATCATGTATAGTTTAGCTGTAGCATTTACAATTTTTTAGACTTTGCATTTTTTAGACTTTGCATCTGCTTTTTTAGTTAAAGCAGGGGTCAAATATGAATAAAGCTTATTCAGTAGAAAAGGCAGTTCAATGAAGGGGAAAGGACATCAGACATAGGATATACACATTTTCTTCTAGTAGCTGTTACTGTCAATTTGCATTGAATGTTTAATGAGAAGGGCGGCACGGTGGTGTAGTGGTTAGCGCTGTCACCTCACAGCAAGAAGGTCCGGGTTCGAGCCCCGTGGCCGGCGAGGGCCTTTCTGTGCGGAGTTTGCATGTTCTCCCCGTGTCCGCGTGGGTTTCCTCCGGGTGCTCCGGTTTCCCCCACAGTCCAAAGACATGCAGGTTAGGTTAACTGGTGACTCTAAATTGACTGTAGGTGTGAATGTGAGTGTGAATGGTTGTCTGTGTCTCTGTGTCAGCCCTGTGATGACCTGGCGACTTGTCCAGGGTGTACCCCGCCTTTCGCCCGTAATCAGCTGGGATAGGCTCCAGCTTTCCTGCGACCCTGTAGAACAGGATAAAGCGGCTACAGATAATGAGATGAGAATGAGATGTTTAATGAGAAATTATGAGCCTTTGCCTTGTGAGCTAAGAAAATGAGTGGGTGGGATTGTGGACTCTTTAGTCAGTAAAAATGGAGGCATTGCTTTTTATTAAATTAATTATGACCACACCATATTTTGCCTTGCTATTTTCTTACTGTTGTTTGGTTCACGTCTAGTCATCTTATCCATCAACATACACTAGGGTTCTTGTGGTAAAAAAAAAAAAATTGTTTTTCTTTTCCTCTGTATGCTAGAATTTTCTTGTAACGAATGTTGGCACCTCTGCTGCTCTTTGAGGCCAGGCTGTTTCAACCTGGAACCTTAGCTCATCAATTCAGCACTTGGTTTCTTGGTAAATAATCAGTACTCTTTCTGAGTTAACTCTGATTATTGGGACAGAACATGCTGTTGTGGGTCAGGCGCTCATCACAGAACATTGCTGGACAAGAAAGTGAAATGCATGCAGTGTGGAAGATGTGTGAGTTGATTGGACTATGATGATGCCCAACATGGGGACTGTTTCAGGAAAATGCCTTCCAGCACCATTAGGATAGTTCAAGGGTGGTGATTCATGAGAAGCGGGTATTCTAATCTTCCTTCCTGTTGTACTGATGCTGAAATATGATATGCCTGGTATTTGACATGACTGAACGATCTTTGCACAGCATTTGTTCCTGTCAAGAGAGCAGCTTTCAGAAATGAATTACAAGCCGTGATACAGTTCAAGTTCATTAATTTGAGCTCATGTTTCCTCACTGTGTCCCTGCAGAAAAATGATTCCGCTCACCGAATTCCGTCAGTTCTCAGACCAGCAGCCAGCATTCCGAGTCCTAAAGCCATGGTGGGATGTCTTTGCAGAATATCTCTCCGTGGTCATGCTCATGATTGGCGTGTTTGGCTGCACGCTCCAGGTTAGTGCCAGAACTTTTATCTTGAAATTCTCTTCTCAGCATTTGGATATGATTTGAATGTGGCTCCCACTCCTTTCCTTGCAGAATACTTTCTCTGTTTGGGATTCATTCAATGAATAGCTTGACTGAAGGGCAATTAAAACGTTCTTTGCAGATTGAGAATAAACAGACAGTGTGACTATGGACTAGAATATAGCCTTCTTCTTGTGCAAGGAGTGGAAAATGAATGCCTTCATGCCACAGTCAGATCACTCCAGCTCCATCTGTTCACAGACGGGCAACGGTTGCCTGATGTGTGATTAATAGTGGAATGTTGGTTTGCTTACAGGACGGAGCAGCAATTACAGCGGTCACACACAACACAGATTAGCCCCCTATTTCCTTGCTCCCTCCTCGGCCCTGCACTGCTTGTAAAAATTTAGTTTCTCCTGCAGTGTCCTTCCTTTCTCCTCCTCCAGCCAGTCATGTGTCCTGTCTGTTTCTTTATCCAAGTTCCTGTGGATAATCCTAATAATCATTTAGATTAACCCTTTGGGGTCAAGAACTTCTCCGGCGAAGCTCGACAGGTTTAGAGTGAGTAGGTCATGTATTTAGATAAATATCTTTGAGTTTTTTATCATACAAGCATGATAAACATATTGACAAACTTTATACTTTACAGTTTACTATGTGCCCACTTCCAAATAATATTATAGTTTTAAAATAACCTAAATTAGATGAAACATGAAACTTGTCACCTTACTCAGGCTACGTTTACATTACGTCGAATCAGCGGATCATCAGATTAACGTTCTTAAAACGATTCGCGTTGACACTAAAACCGTTAGCCGTGCACACAGCAACGCCAATACGCGGATACGCTCGGCTCCGCAGGCATCCTGCGCTCCAAATCACTCCGCCCTGAACAGCGAGTGCCCTCTGGAGGGTGCGCACTCCGGCCCTGCGCAGCTCACACAGCGCGCGAGTGAAGTGAACAAGCCACGATTCGGGACTGAGCCGCTGTGTGTGAGATCCCAGCGCAGATCACTTATTACTTGCAAGTGGAAGGATGGCAAGCCTAAAGACAATCATAACTACACAATGGGCAGTATTTGCATCAGTATTTGCAGTATTTTCATACTTTTATACTCTTTAATGAAAGGTGATACAAGGCGGAAGTCTGCGCCGTTTTTCAGCAGTCGTGTCACATGACCAACGCCAGCGAATCAGGAAGGTGGATGTCACAGTGACGTTGTCCAATGAGACGCCAGCTAGAGCTCAGCACAGCGTATTCGCGTATTCTCAATGTTTACACAGCACCGGAGCTGATACGATCTAGATTGAATACGTGGACGCTGGCGGATTCCCGTTTCCCCGCTTTTTCAGGGGGGTTAATGTAAACGGACAGTGCGTCCGCGAAGAAAACGAGACAGATACGGTCTAGTGTAAACGTAGCCTCAGTCACACCAGAGTCAGAGCACTAAACGTGTAATTACGCATTCATAAAAGACTATTCACATGGTAATGGCATGATAATCACTTTCACTCTTTTGGTTTCAGTTGGTTTCTCTTTCGTGGTGGGAACGCCCACCATAAACAGGATACCTCCAAATAGTTTAGGCTATTTGGAGGTAAAACTTGTTTCGACATGGCACGTGGATTTTATGTGCTTCGGATGATTCAGGACAGTGATTCAATTCATGATTAATTTCATGATTCAGGACAGCAGTTCAATTCAATTTTGAGAACTGCAACACTGATGATGAGTGGTGGTTTTCATTATTTATTTATTTATTTATTTTTACTTTGAGTCGATCCTGCTGAAGATCAATTTGAGTAAGTGTAAATATTTCTTCTGTTTCTGATGAGATCAGTTGATACAGTGGTGCTTGAAAGTTTGTGAACCCTTAAGAATTTTCTATATTTCTGCATAAATATGACCTAAAACATCATCAGATTTTCACACAAGTCCTAAAAGTAGATAAAGAGAACCCAGTTAAACAAATGAGACAAAAATATTATACTTGGTCATTTATTTAGTGAGGAAAATGATTCAGTATTACATATCTGTGAGTGGCAAAAGTATGTGAACCTCTAGGATTAGCAGTTAATTTGAAGGTGAAATTAGAGTCAGGTGTTTTCAATCAATGGGATGACAATCAGGTGTGAGTGGGCACCCTGTTTTATTTAAAGAACAGGGATCTATCAAAGTCTGATCTTCACAACAAATGTTTGTGGAAGTGTATCATGGCATGAACAAAGGAGATTTCTGAGGACCTCAGAAAAAGCGTTGTTGATGCTCATCAGGCTGGAAAAGGTTACAAAACCATCTCTAAAGAGTTTGGACTCCACCAATCCACAGTCAGACAGATTGTGTACAAATGGAGGAAATTCAAGACCATTGTTACCCTCCCCAGGAGTGGTCGACCAACAAAGATCACTCCAAGAGCAAGGCATGTAATAGTCAGTGAGGTCACAAAGGACCCCAGGGTACCTTCTAAGCAACTGAAGGCCTCTCTCACATATGGCTAATGTTAATGTTCATGAGTCCACCATCAGGAGAACACTGAACAACAATGGTGTGCATGGCAGGGGTGCAAGGAGAAAGCCACTGCTCTCCAAAAAGAACACTGCTGCTCATCTGCAGTTTGCTAAAGATCATGTGGACAAGCCAGAAGGCTATTGGAAAAATGTTTTGTGGACAGATGAGACCAAAATAGAACTTTTTGGTTTAAATGAGAAGTGTTATGTTTGGAGAAAGGAAAACACTGCATTCCAGCACAAGAACCTTATCCCATCTGTGAAACATGGTGGTGGTAGTATCATGGTTTGGGCCTGTTTTGCTGCATCTGGGCCAGGACGGCTTGCCATCATTGATGGAACAATGAATTCTGAATTCTACCAGCAAATTCTAAAGGAAAATGTCAGGACATCTGTCTGTGAACTGAATCTCAAGAGAAAGTGGGTCATGCAGCAAGACAACAACCCTAAGCACATGAGTCGTTCTACCAAATAATGGTTAAAGAAGAATAAAGTTAATGTTTTGGAATGGCCAAGTCAAAGTCCTGACCTTAATCCAATTAAAATGTTGTGGCAAGTAGTTCATGTGTGGAAACCCACCAACATCCCAGAGTTGAAGCTGTTCTGTACAGAGGAATGGGCTAAAATTCCTCCAAGCCGGTGTGCAGGACTGATCAACAGTTACCGGAAACATTTAGTTGCAGTTACTGTTGCACAAGGGGGTCACAGCAGATACTGAAAGCAAAGGTTCACATACTTTTGCCACTCACAGATATGTAATATTGGATCATTTTCTTCAATAAATAAATGACCAAGTATAATATTTTTGTCTCATTTGTTTAACTGGGTTCTCTTTATCTACTTTTAGGACTTGTGTGAAAATCTGATGATGTTTTAGGTCATATTTATGCAGAAATATAGAAAATTCTAAAGGGTTCACAAACTTTCAAGCACCACTGTATGTGTGCGCTGCACAGGAAAAATGACTGAGCAGTTTTTCCAGAGTTAAAAGTATTTTCCTCAAAAATAGTTAATTTTGCTCAATTTTGAGTTTAGAGATTAAAATTTGGAGTTTTAATGGGAGCAAAATTAGAGTAATTGTGTAACAGAGTAACATAGTTGGTTGTGTCTCTGAACTTAGTGAAATAGTACAAGAGTTAATTTCAAGAAACACTGAATAGAGTCAAGTACCAAAATAAAGTCAAATACCAGATAAATGAAGATGTTGTAAAAAGCAGTTTTAGAACTGTGTTGGAATGTGTGAAAAAACATGACCATTGTGACTTGACCTGATGGGATTAAGAGTTGGTAGTGGGAGGGATTTTCACTCTTCTCATTGAATAGAATGGAAATTTTTACCCTTCTCATTGAATATCCCTCCCACTGCCAACCCTTTATCCCAAAACAATAGGACATAATTTTTTTCTGATGGCCAGTTAATTGTCCGAATCAGTGGAGCAGATTTAAGTTTTTGTGCTTGATCCATTCCTAAAACTGAACAGAATCACCTCAAGTGATCAAAACAGTTCATCACAATGGGTAAGGTCATGCTTTTTCACACATTCCAACACAGTTCTAAAACTGCTTTTTACAGCATCTTCATTTATCTGTTTTTTTTTTTAAAGTACAATCATGACATACATACTACATGGATATTATTGTAGCAGAACTTGTGCTGAATACAAAAAGTCATATGACATTGAAAATACTGCTTAGATTTGTTGAACTTGACAACAAAATCAGAGCATGCCAAAATCAGAGTGCCAGAAAATACCCTTAGACCCCAGAGGACTAAACAAACAGCTGTGATTAGATCTGTTGGATCTGGGTGGGACTATCCACCCTAAGCTCATCTTGTGGAGTGTATTGTGGCAGTCCTTAGAAGTGCTTGCATTATAGCTTGTAAGCACTGCTTGATGATTTGCATGAATTTATGTCACAAAGCCTGGAAAGTGATGTCTGTCATCACTGACCTTATTAATTTTTTTTCCTGTCATCATGGAATAGTATTCCTGTTATGAATAGGAGAGATAAGCTCACAACCCAGCTAAAATGCTGTGTGGTTAGAGGATGATTGAGTGGGCCAGGGGCACATCATGCAGATTTTGAGTTCTTTTAGGGCTGATGCTCTAATATGTGTTGCATATTAAACAAGCTCTGGATACAATGCTGTTGAGCTTTGCCCCAAAAGTGTTTAGCAGTCTAGCTGTTCCGGGTGGTTTTCGCTCTACTCTACAGCTGATGGTGCCTTTTATTTTGGAACAAACTCCAGACAGGGCCTCCCACACAAAGCAGATTATAATTCACCTCCCAGACACGGACCAGGCAAGGAGGGAAAGACCTTTCAGTTTTATGGCAGGAATTCCATAAGTAATTTGGGTTCATAACCAAATACCAACCAGTAGCCATGAAATTTGCTGCTCTGTTTGAGAATGCTTGTGCTGTAAGTGTTTGAATGTGTTTGTGCCATTTAAGTGAGCATGTCTCCCTCTGGAGTCTCTTGGAGTCATGAGCGTAACTACTCATTTCCTGTTTGAATCACACTGATGTCAATACCCAAAAATAGAACTTGACCATCCCATGCTGTTTCCTTTCCTAAATAATTATGTTATCTAATTATGTGACCTCATTTTTGCACAGTTTTATTTTTTGGTTTGGCATGAAAATGGCCCCTGATGATTTATTGCTTTTTATACTTTTAATGTTCCTTGTTTTTCTTATCTTCCCAGAAGAAGAATCACTCAGGAACTCAAGTGGTTGAAAGGCATTAGAAAATCAGTGCATCTGAGTGAAGCTCAATTACACTGGCTTCTCATGTTTTATTACTGACATTGTCTTTCCATTACCATTTCAGGTCATGCAGGACAAAATCATATGTCTTCCTCAAAGGGCGTATGCCTCAAACCAAACGGAGCTCGCAAGGGATCCGACCAATTCTTCTTTTCCACCTGTCTCCCCAGTGCCTGTATCCGAAATGACGGGACTCAAAACCAACTTGGATCTGCAGCAGTACAGCTTTGTAAACCAACTGTGCTATGAAAAAGCTCTGCATTGGTATGCCAAGTATTTTCCTTACCTGGTGCTCATACATACACTTGTGTTCATGGTGTGCAGTAATTTCTGGTTCAAGTTCCCTGGCTCAAGTTCAAAAATTGAACACTTCATTTCCATATTGGGAAAATGTTTTGATTCTCCGTGGACTACAAGGGCTCTGTCTGAGGTGTCAGGCGAGAGTCCAGAGGAGAAAGACCAGAAAAAGACCAGTGCAAGTAGATCAAACCTTAATACCTCCACCGGGGAGGGTAATCTGGAGAAGACCCAGTCATTGAGATCTATTCCTGAAAGGATTGTGGTGGACAAACCAACAGCAAGTGCACTTGACAAGAAAGAAGGAGAGCAAGCCAAAGCATTGTTTGAGAAGGTAAAAAAGTTCAGACTTCATGTGGAGGAAGGGGATCTGTTGTATCTCATGTATGTTCGACAGACTGTTATTAAAGTGATCAAATTTGTTATTATCATTGTCTACAGCAGTGCTCTGGTGTCGGAGGTTAGACTTACAGTTCTATGTGTAGCAGATGTAGAGAATATGACTGGCTACAAAACATTTTGGTGCAAGCACACTATGGCCCATCTCTTCTCCAAGCTCTGCTACTGCTATTTGTGTTTTGTAACTGTCTATGGATTAACGTGCGTTTATACATTCTACTGGCTTTTGTACCGTTCCCTGAAAGAATACTCTTTTGAATATGTGCGGCAGGAGACTGGAATTAACGACATCCCTGATGTGAAAAATGATTTTGCTTTTATGTTGCACATGATTGACCAATATGATCCTCTGTATTCCAAGAGGTTTGCAGTGTTTCTGTCTGAGGTGAGTGAAAACAAACTCAAACAACTCAACCTGAACCATGAGTGGACCGTAGAAAAACTTCGCCAAAAACTGCAGACCAATGCCAGCGACCGATTGGAGCTTCAGCTCTTCATGCTTTCAGGGCTCCCAGATACAGTCTTCGAAGTCACCGAGCTACAATCCTTGAAATTGGAGATTATTAATAATGTCACAATCCCTGCAGCCATTTCTCAGCTGGAAGATCTTCAGGAGCTTTCTCTGCACCAGTGTACCCTCAAAATCCACACAGGGGCCCTCTCTTTCCTGAAGGAAAACCTTAAGGTTCTGCGTGTGAAGTTTGATGACAACCGTGAGCTTCCTCTATGGCTCTACAGTCTTCGAAACTTGGAGGAACTCCATTTAATTGGATCTCTGAGTCCAGATGCATCAAAGAATATAACCCTGGACTCTTTACGTGACCTCAAATCCCTTAAGACCTTGACACTCAAAAGCAATCTTACAAAGATCCCCCAGTCAGTTGTGGATGTGTCCAGCCACCTGCAGCGTCTGTACGTGCACAACGATGGCACCAAGCTGGTCATGCTGAACAACCTAAAAAAAATGGTACATCTTATAGAGCTTGAGCTGGTGCATTGTGACCTTGAACGCATTCCACATGCCATCTTCAGTCTGACGCATCTGCAGGAGCTGGACCTTAAGGAGAACAGCTTGCGCTCTATTGAGGAGATCATCAGCTTCCAGCACCTCCGGAAACTTACATGCCTAAAGCTCTGGTACAATTCAATCACTCACATCCCTGAGCATATCAAGAAGCTGAGCAGTTTGGAGCGCCTCTATTTTAGCCACAATAAGATTGAGATTTTGCCTTCGCACCTGTTTCTGTGCAATAAATTGCGCCATCTTGATCTTTCCCACAATGACATCAGCTTCATTCCTCCAGAAGTAGGTGTTCTTCAGAGCCTTCAGTACTTCTCCGTCTCTAGCAACAAAATCGAGAACCTCCCAGATGAACTTTTCTTCTGCAAGAAGCTGAAGACCCTCAAGCTCGGGAGGAACCTGCTTTCTGTGCTTTCACCAAAGATTTCCTACCTGGCTTCACTGACTTATTTGGAGTTAAAAGGCAATCATTTTGAAGTTTTGCCAGCTGAGCTTGGCTGCTGTCAAGCCTTGAAGCGCAGTGGCCTTGTGGTAGAAGACACCCTGTTTGACACTCTACCTTCAGACGTCAGGGATAATATGAAAGCCGAGTGATGTTTCTTAGTTTTGGCAAAATTCCTCTAATGAAAAAAAAGGGCAGCATTATACATTCTTGTTAACTGAACGTGTATCCCACTCCCACACTCAATATTTTGACGTTTACGGGTGAGTACCTGCTTTTAAATGCTTAGATTTTTGAAAGAAAATGTTATCTTATGAACAAAATGAAGTTTCTTTGGAGTAGAGTTTAGTACTGTATTGTACCTCAGAGTTGATGTAGATGTTTCAAGGATTTAAGAAAATGTTATATTAGATCATTCATTTATACAGTATAAGCACCTTATTATGTAGAATTCTCTACTGTATCAAAGAAAAGAGGTTCGCCTCAGTGTTAATGTATATTCAAAGACGGTCGTTGCATTGCATGTATTATATTACTAATAATGGTAAGGATTTCATTGTCTAGGTGCAGGTTTTACAAAACAAGGACTGAACCATGCTAGCCTGCCAAACTGCAGTATTTTGCCTTTGTAAAGACCAAATGATCTTTGCAGCCCTTTAAGGTTTCTAACAAGGGTGATAGATGGAGAAGGGCTTATCTTGTGAGTGGTTATATGCCGTATTTAGATCAGCTATGTCACAACTCTTTTGTTTGGAGTCTGTTATGTTAAATGTCTCATTTCCCCAGTATTTTTCACTAAACCAAGCTCAGTGAGTGACTGGTTCCAGTAATAGAAAGGGACTGGAATACTGGGCTACTACAAAGTTTCCACCATGTACAGTTTATCTGCTGCATACAGGGTGTTTCAAAAAATTTGATATTATTTGAGATCTAAATATCCCAGAAACTACCTAGTCTAGGCTTAATGTTCAGCAATATAAGATTTATTTCTCAAAATTTGAATGAGAAATTCAAAGGTATGTGGATTCCATGATCCTTTTGCCCTGCACACACAGCCTTCCTCTTTGAATTTTTTGTGCCGTGTCCAAATCTGCATTGCAGTTGGTGCATTTTTAGAGAATTCTCTCATAAATGCATGCTGCACAGTCTTGTTCGATTGTGTTCGAGCGGACTCTAACACACAAAACGCCTTTTCTTTTCCAGTGAATGGCATTTCTATATCTAAAAAGATTAAAAACAAAGAACATTAAACATAAAATTTTGACCTGTTTCCACACATGCTGTTAAAATTTGAGGTCAATTGAGCGAGAATTGGCAAAGTTATTAGATTGTGAAATGATATAAAATTTTTTGAAACACCCTGTATTTCACCATTTGTGACAGCAAAACTATGATTTTCTGATTTTCACATAAACAGTCAGACCAAACACGAATAAATTTCACCTTGCAGAAAAGTTAATTTGTTGAAGGGGAAAGGACATGAAAGTCATTCTTTTGGGTTGTGTATGCTGAACGATGTGTCAGTCTCCTGAGCCAATAGTAATGACACGTGGATGGAACTACGGTCTCTCTGGTCAGTAAAAAAAATGGAGGAGCTGCTTATTTTTTACGTAGTGGGCACACCAGACTTTTGCCTTCCTCTATAGTTTGTTTGTTTGTTTGTTTGTTTGTTTGTCTCTTTCTTTCTTTCTTTCTTTCTTTCTTTCTTTCTTTCTTTCTTTCTTTCTTTCTTTCTTTCTTTCTTTCTTTCTTTCTTTCAACTATTGCTTTGCACACACCTAAAAAATTGGCTGTCTCATACACTGACAGATGTTTGGGTATTCAGTTTTTTCTAGGTGTACTAGGATTTTCTTGTTCGCAGTTTTGGCACCTTTGCTACTATGACACTACTACAGTTTGCAATGAAATGTTAAAATCCCATCATATTGTTCAAAAGAATTTAGCATGTTTATAATATGTATGCATAAGAAGTGAAGAAACTGTAACTAATTTATATCGAGTGCTTTATTGAATTCTGTAACTTGTTGGGTCATGGAAGTGTTTGAAGGTTTAGGCACTGAAGGATAGAAGGAGTGGTGGCACCACAATAACTTTAGTGTTCTCAGGTAATCTGTCTATTCCTTTTCTTTGTGCATCACTGTTTTTACTGGTGTTTTTGACAAGCTGAAGGGAATCCTGTCAAAATATACCTCCTTGAAATACACTACGAGTGCTACTTTGTGCTATTGTAAGCTATTTATTCACAGTTTTTTATAGTATTGCTAATATAGCTGGACTGATAGATTTCCATTTTTGCTATACTGGCTTGGACAGCCTTTCTCTACAGTGATATTTGGTCATTATATCACTGCTCACTAGATCACTACTCGCAAATAGGTTCTTGCCAGATGTTTTTTTTTTTTTTTTAATCTGCCACTACCTCTCTGCAGCTCACATACTAGCTATTCAGCTATATCCAAATAATAATTGTTTTGCCATTTGTTTTACTTGGGATATAACTAGACTGTTTTCATCTAAAAGCTTTTGTTTGGATAGATATCATGTACAAAAGTTTTTTTTTAATTGGTTTGTTTTGGAGCTGAAAAAGTGTGCCTATTAAAAAGGGAGCATTAAACTTAGACTCTCTTAATTGCAATTAATTGCCTTTGCACTGTTAATGTTATACTGTAAGATTTTATACTCAAGAGCTTGCTGTAGTTTTCCTTTTCTGTGCAAAAAAAATTGGTTAATACAAAAAATAAATATATAGAACAGTATTCTGGACATGCATTTTCTGTCTTTTGTTTTGTTGCTGGTAAATTTGTCATGAAAAGTTTACCTGATTCCTGATTTAAAATGATGCAACAGTCTCGATATTTACTGCTGACACTATGGCCCTACTGACACATGGGTTTAGCAATAAAGTTAACTTTGTATAAAGTTTTCACAAAGCTATTGGTGGGAATCTTGTAGCTAAAGCAACAATACGATCTGTTTAAAATGTTCTATATGAAAATCACATTCATTGATGTAACGCTGTTTAATCAGACAAACACACTAGAGAGCAAGGCAGCATTCACTTCCTGAATAAATGGAGTTTTGAATTAAAGTAAGTTTGCTTATTTTACAGTATTCTAAAATGTTGTATGGTAAATGGTTATAAGAGATGCAATGATATATATATATATATTAGGGCTGTAACAATATGCGTATCGAAATCGAAATCGCGATACGCAGAGCCACGATCCGTGTCGCGATACAAGAAGGCAGAATCGCGGTACACCCTTTCAAACTTCTCCTCAGCCCAAAAACAGAGGCGCTTCCAAACTTCAATTTATGAATACTTTACTTTTTATTTAAATTACATTTTAAACTTACTTAAATTACTTTTATTTTTTATATCTATTAGTAAGTCGTTTTTTCGCCGACCTGCGACAATCTTCTGCGAGTCACGCAACGTCCACACTCGCCACTGGCAGAGCATTCATTTCTTTTAAGCGGTCGCCATTCTGGTTGCGACGCGGGGAGCGAATCTGTAAACAAGCAGCTCATTGGCTGGCTAGGTGTGCCACAAGCCAATCACAATCACTTGACCGGAAAGGCATGCAGTGTTGCCAGATTGGGCAGGTTTAGGTGCTTTTTGGCTGGTTTTGAACATATTTTGGGGTGGAAAACGTTACAGTATCTGGCAACACTGAGCGTCTGTTTCACCATAAAAATTCCGTAATTTCCATCTGTTTTCCGCGATCACAGAAAATCATTGGCCCTATGAGAGTGAGACAGTGAGAGAGCCACCCCTATACCCCCCCCCAAAAAAAAAAAAAAAAACTTAATGGATTTACACGATTTGGAAAAATGACTTTTTCAGAACCGAAAAAAAACAGAGCTTCTGGCTCAACAGTATTATTTTGAGAAATAAAACAATCTTTGGATATATATTTGTTCATTTTTGCATACATATTACTCATTCTCTGCAGTGGTCTGAATTATTTGTTATTAAATAGTTAATGTAAGTAAGTAAATGTTAATAAGTCAAATTTACTACTTTAAAAAAACATTTAAAAAAAATCGTGGGTGTATCAAATCGTGGGTCAAAAATCGCGATACGAATCGAATCGTGAGTTGGGTGTATCGTTACAGCCCTTATATATATATATATATATATATATATATATATATATATATATAAAATTTTATTTTTTGGGGGGGTTGTTATTGCTTAAACAGGCATTCATGCTGCTTATTGTGACTGCTTAAATATTGCAAAATACAAGATATTGCTTTGGAAAGAGTGCATCTGACACTGTTGCTGTTCCTAGTTACCGCCGCCAACTTCGTTGGAGGAGGTTATGTTTTCACCTCTGTTTGTTTGTCCGTTCCCAATGTAACTTAAAGGGCTGATGACACGAACATGACTCTATGCAATTTCTTAAATAAACTATACAACATGGCAAACATGTTAGATTTCTGTTATAATTACGTGAAAATAAGCTGTTGTTACGCAAATATCCAACTTTTAATTGCACAGCGCAAGAAAACTGGTTCCGTGGCTCGCGGCCATGTTGTGACGTCAGTGGGAGAACACGCTGCGGTTCACTGGCTGTTCTACTCTGGTTCTACTCAATGGAAATGGCGCATGAAAACGCCGGTGAACTCTCTAGTGCTAGCTCTTCCTCTTCTGGGAGTCTAGAATTGTGTTGATCTCTTCCGAATAGAATCTATGATAGCCTACCCTCTTTACCCTTTGCCTCTCGTTGCTAGGCGGCAGTTACATGAAAGCCACAAGCTTTCACAAGCAAATACATGACTGATATCACGCCGACTTTATGATTACATTTATGATTATCATGTAGAATCTATAGCTCTACGTACCTTTATCTTATGTCGTTTCACAACACATGTTCTGACAGGAGGACTGTCTTTGGATCCGGCATAGCTACTAGTAGACCCCGTCCAGAATACTGGCAGTGTTGCCAGATTGGGAGGAATCCTGCCCAGTTGGGCGGTTTCAAGTGCATTTTGGTGGGTTTTGAACATATTTTGGGCTGGATAACAGATACTGCTGACATTTTCCAGCCCAAAATATGTTCAAAACCCACCAAAATGCACTTGAAACTGCTCAACTGGGCGGGAAACCTCCCAATCTGGCAACACTGTGTAGGCACTGCTGATGGTAGTAACACACGTTTGTGCTGAACTGAACACCCAAGAGATTCTTTTAAGCTGGGAAGGGTGTCAAAACAATCCAAATCGAAGTGTTCAGAGCACAGGATGGATGTTGGTGAGGGCTCCCACTTGTCACGAGTGCGCCTGACTTGCTTCACCCACTTCGCATGCAGCTTGGGATCTCTGGGAAACTTGAATAAACTTGTCGGCAACACAACGCAAAGGCATAATAACTAATATATATATATATATATATATATATATATATATATATATATATATATATATATATATATATATGTGTGTGTATATGTATAATAATAATACTAATAATGACAAACTGGTAAGTTAGGAGGAAGGTTCTTTCGCTGACGTCATATAGCTCCTCCTCCTCTTTCGTCTCCTGGGTGCTGCAGCCCTGTCAGATTTGCCCAAATAGCCGCGTTTTTTATCATAACTTGTAAAATAGGCGCCTTCGTGAATTAATATATGGATCATCGGGAATTACTTTTTATGTTATAAAACATCGCCAAAGATGTCAAAAACGTGTCATCAGCACTTTAAAAAGTAGTGAATGGATTTTGATGAAGTCTTGAGGAAAGGAGGGTCATTGGTTAAGGAACAGTTAGTAAGATTTTGATACAAATCTAAATTTGTGGCTTGGCAGAGGTTTGCACTGTACCGAGTGCCCTTCGAGTTCTGCTTTATTTTCTGCTGAGAAGTTGGAGGCAACAAAAGAGGCCACATTAGTTGTTACCTTTGCTAATAACAAGCCATTCAAGTTTTTTTTAAATTAAGACAACTTTTGTTATACATTTAATAATAAAAGCTAGCGATATCATAAACTGACGTTTTGACGTCACTGACATCATCATCAGCGTAAAATAAAGTGTTTAAAGTGATTAAGAGTCAGTTGAAGTTTTTATGAAGTCCAAAGAGAGTGCATCAAGTAAAAACCTTGGCATGTACGGAATCAAACTGGATGTTTAACTTTGGCTTTTTTGTTTGGATGAGCAACATCTTATAAATCAAACAATCCAGCTTCCCAGTGCATTTTCCCAGAGTAATAAACCGATTGCTCAAATCAGGAACGTCTCGGAGGCCATGCTAAGTCTTAAAGTGTTTACCAGTAGTTGAGTGGCGATGTTCTTCAATTCATTGGTACAGTTGGTACACACTTATTTAAGTGTTGTCTGTGTGATGCAGACTATAGTGACTACACCTGCAAGCATCTGTATCAACGAATTACTAAACTATACTAAATGACAACTCGTAATGTTTGGTTTGTATATAAATGATGGAGAGACTCTTGATTTGATTAAGCACACAATGCTTAAAAAATCTGACTAAAAAGCTAAATGAGAGTTTGTGACTGAGGGCATTTAATGTGATTAGGCACCAAGATGGCAGCATAACACAGTAAAAGAATCAGCAGCAAGTCCATGGACTAGGCACTGAATTCCTGTGTTTTTTTCCCTCCAAAATGGTATAATTGTCTTTCATAGTTCCTTAAAGTTACAGCACATAGTATCGTTTGGTTAAAAATAGAAAAAAGGAACATCATTATTGAGTCATAGGGGAAAAAAATACTCTAAAGCATGGTGTTCCTGGGCTGCTGTAAGTCACCCTGATTTTTCTGAAGTAGGAACTCGCAATAGCTTAGTCAGAGCTGTCAGGGGAAATTTGACAGGAAATTTTACATGCACAGGTCATGTGCCAGTTTAGATACTTCCTGTATCACCGTGCCTGAAATTTCTGGTACGTCTTAATACGCAGCTACAGGCATCAAAACAGAGAAGACTTGAACCTTAAACAGTTTTTGTTCTATGGACCTCCATGAATAGTAGATACACTGACAAACCATAACAGAGAGAAGTCTTTCTCGTTCAACAAGGCCCTGGGTTGTAGCTAGCATGCTAACTCGGCAACTACGACAGTCACATTTTTGAGTACAAGTTTTTATTCTCTTAGCACTTCTGTAACACTTGGAAAACCTTGAAAATAGCACCAGATATAATTATATCTTCTGTACTCAGCTACATTCCAAACCACATATTACCATATGTATAAGTACACCAATAGTGTGTGTGTATACTATTTAGGCATCCTATTTAATGTGCAGGATGCATTGTGGGACACAGCCCTGAATTAATTGTGCTTGCTTTTCACAGCCTTCAGATAAATCTGCCCTGATGAAAACATTGCAGTATGACAAGTAGCTTGCAATAACATTTTTCTACCAGAGAGGGCAGCATTTCAAAACCTTATAATCTCATCTCATCTCATCTCATTATCTCTAGCCGCTTTATCCTTCTACAGGGTCGCAGGCAAGCTGGAGCCTATCCCAGCTGACTATGGGCGAAAGGCAGGGTACACCCTGGACAAGTCGCCAGGTCATCACAGGGCTGACACATAGACACAGACAACCATTCACACCTACGGTCAATTTAGAGTCACCAGTTACCCTAACCTGCATGTCTTTGGACTGTGGGGGAAACCGGAGCACCCGGAGGAAACCCACACGGACAACATGCAAACTCCACACAGAAAGGCCCTCACCGGCCCCGGGGCTCGAACCCAGGACCTTCTTGCTGTGAGGCGACAGCGCTAACCACTACACCACCGTGCCGCCCCTTATAATCTCTAGTCACTTTATCCTGTTCTACAGGGTCACAGGCAAGCTGGAGCCTATCCCAGCTGACTACGGGCAAAAGGCAGGGTACACCCTGGACAAGTCACCAGGTCATTACAGGGCTGACACATAGACACAGACAACCATTCACACCTATAGTCAATTTAGAGTCACCAGTTAACCTAACCTGCATGTCTTTGGACTGTGGGGGAAACCGGAGCACCCGGAGGAAACCCACACGGACAACATGCAAACTCCGCACAGAAAAGCCCTTGCTGGTCATGGGGCTCGAACCCGGACCTTCATGCTGTGAAGGAGGTGACAGCGCTAACCACTACACCACCGTGCCACCCTAATCTTATAATCTGTATCTTTAAACATATGCTCAGTGCAGTTTCCCAAAAGCATTGCAGCACAAAGGTCATCGTTAAATGGTAGTGTGATCAGCACAATGAACACTCTCTCTCCTAGTTAAGATGCTCTTAGTGTTAAGAGGCTTTTGGGAAATTCGGCACAGTCTGTTACAAAAAGCAAACCTGAGCTGTTCTTTTTTTTTTAACTGCTGTAAATTGTTGAAACAAAACTGGACTTAATCATGAGCAATTCCAGCGTTATGGACGTGACACTTGAACTCAAAATGGCAACAAATGACCCAGTGCATGTTTTATTGTCTCCCAGTATTTAAACAGGTGTTGCATATTTTAAGGCTGTACCATACTGGAGAAGTGATAGAACAAGAACAATTCCCATAGTACATCTAGGGCATGCCAGAAAATGCCAATAAAAGATGCGTTATGGATGTGACAGAAAAAGTATCACTTTTCTTGGGTGACTGTACATTTTTATCAAACTCTGTGAAATCGTAAACCTAATGTCGAAATGGAGATATCCATTTGATAGAGGGGTCCAAGGTGAATATTAAAAAATCTTTGTTTAAAATATTTTGTATTTCATGCAGAGTTTCAGAAGGAAAAGTCAGCGTTATGGATGTGACGAAATTCCTTTAGGGATGTGACGCGTCTGAAATAGACATGGCATATGTTTAGAAAATCAGCAATTTAACCACCATAACCCTTTGAAAAACTCTCTAAATATCAGCTAAAACTATCAAAGTTCTTAAATAATATTTAGGATGGCTATTGTTTTGCTGTTTTGTGGATTTTAGCATACATTTCTGTGGCTTGTGGCAATAATATAGAATTGTACATGATCAAAGTTGATTTTAGCTTGGGGTTTACATTATAAGAAAGAAAGACTGACAGTGACATATTAGGTTGGTTACAAATTGGTTCAGCTTGTTCACATCTGTAAAATACAGGCCTAGGTGATATCTCTGGGAGTGGTTTTGATGTATTACATGTTGCTTTATTTTTGCATGGTGAGGTTGACATTTACATGGAATTGCCCTCATGTTAATGATTAAGTGATTAATATCTGAAATGTGGAGAGGATACATTTTCTCTAATTTTGAAAGCAGAATGGTCTTTGATTTTGCATGTCTGACTTTATCACAAAAAATACATGGTGCTATATTAGGTACGTATGTAAGAGAAGCTCATTCCTTACCTCTGCACAGATCAAATGTTGGAGTGCAATTGTTACAGTACTGGAAATTATAACAGTGGAACAGATTTTTGTGTGTGTGTGTGTGTGTGTGTGTGAGAGAGAGAGAGAGAGAGAGAGAGAGAGAGACTGTGGTGAAAACTATCAATATAATTGTCTAAATCTTGTTGAGTAAAAAGTTAAAGATGTGAATTGAATCCCAAAGAAAATTTGTGGATTGAAGTGAAAAACCATATCTGAGCAAGGAGTACCAAAAACCTGCCTGAGTTATATCAGCTTTGTCAGGGAGAATGGCTAAAAATGGCAAAAGTATTCTAAAACACTTGTGTAAGGCTAAGCCAAGAGTTTGATTCAGGTTCAAGCAGTTTAAAAAAAAAAAGAGACAGTGCCACCAAATAATAAGTGTACATAAACTTTTGACCCACTGAAAATCTGATCTAGTAAACAAAGTCTCTTATCTATTATTTTGAAATGACAGCTTATGGAAATAAAGTAGACACACAGGGAGTGCACGCTAATGTGAAATGTGTATAGTTGTGCAAAACTGAGCCTGTGTGTCTGTAAACTTTGGCCTCAACTATAATCCAGTGCGTGCCTCCAATTCCATACGATAATGATTCACTGAGCAGAGAATAAGGATTTACACTGGCCATCCTAGTCCCATGACCTCAACCCAGTTGAAAATTTGTGGACTAGAGGAGAATCCACAAGAAAGGACCAAGGATTCTGAAAGCTCTGGAACGACTTCATATTGAGAAATGTTTTCAGGTCACTTCTCTCACATCATCGAGGTTTTAAAGTGGGGGAAAAATACAGTTGTTATCATTGTTGGCAAAGAAAACTTGCATAAAGTGTCAGTAATTGTGCCAAAATTTCCTTTGTACATTTTTATATTACAGAAAGATTAGATTTCTCTTAGAGCGGCATGGTGGTGTAGTGGTTAGCACTGTCACCTCACAGCAAGAAGGTCCTGGGTTTGAGCCCAGTGACTGACATGGGTCTTTCTGTGTGGAGTTTGCATGTTCTCCCTGTGTCTGCGTGGGTTTCCTCTGGTTGCTCTGATTTCCCCCAAAGATGTGCAGGTTAGGCTCATTGGTGGCTCTAAATTGACCATAAGTGTGAATGGTTGTTTGTCTCTGTGTCAGCCCTGTGATAGTCAAGTTTATTTGTATAGCGCTTTTAACAATAAACATTGTCGCAAAGCAGCTTTACAGAATTTGAACGACTTAAAACATGAGCTAATTTTATCCCTAATCTATCCCCAATGAGCAAGCCTGTGGCAACGGTGGCAAGGAAAACTCCCTCAGACGACATGAGGAAGAAACCTCGAGAGGAACCAGACTCAAAAGGGAACCCGTCCCCATCTGGGCAACAACAGACAACATGACCATAACATTAACAGTTTTAACATGAAGTCAGTTTTGTTGATGTTATAACTCTTCACTGATGGAAACTTGAGTGCAAAACTGTTCATCAGCGATAATCTGGTGACTTGTCCAGGGTGTACCCCGCCTCTCGCCCATAGTCAGCTGGGATAGGCTCCAGCTTGCCTGCAGTTATGGATGGATAGATTTCTCTCATATCTTCACTGTTAGGTCATGCTTATAGAACTTTTTTTTTTCATAGCCTTTTCCCCTTCACCAAGCATTGAGTTATGTGAGAAAGTGAATACAATGTTATGATTTATTCAATTGAAGGTATATAACTGGATTGTAAGGTCCACCGTTGTTACTGTAAGCCACGTTTGTTTTTGTTTTTACGTCTTAGGGAACAAAACTGTACTTGTAGTTCCTTTTTTTCTGATGGTGTAATGCCAAAACATGACATGCCTGTGCAGTGTGCTTATCTTGCTGCCAATGCATACATCTTGTGCCTTCTTTCCTTTTTGTCGAAAGAGGGCTTTAATCATGAAACAGTACAGCCGGATTCCTCAGTCTGATAGAGATTTCATTTCTCTACATGCAAAATATGCATGTAGAGACATGAAATCAGTCTATGACTGAGTGTAGTTGAAGCAAAGGACTTTAGGCACTGTATTATTCAGTACTTGGAGCTGAAACACTGCCATTCTCTTCAAGCATGGCCAGTGAACCTGAGGATTTCAAATGTGTTTAACCTTGAGACGGAGTAAGAAACACTTCAGTCCTGGGCTCATGTGATTATAAGAACTTGTGGGGGAACAACAGTTCTGCTGCGCTAAAAACCCCCCTCCATCAGTTGTATTCATGCACTGTTAAACTCAAGGCGTGTTTATTATAGTTGCCTTCTTTTTGTTTGCCTACAGCTCCTACTTATCAGTGTTTTTCATATGAGTAAAACGTATCATTGATGCAATGTCCAAATTTATCAGCACTTATCACACATGAACTGCTTTTTAAAGACTCTGTTATCATGGCCACATTTGTTACCGCAAACAACAGGGAATGTGCATCACGGGTAGAAGTCATTTATCTTGAATAATGTATCTATTCAATTCAGCTGAGGGAAGATTCAAGCTTTCAAAACGTTTTGTTCATAAGATACAATACACAAAAAGGAGCTCGAGTCAATGAAAAGCACACGTCACCTATCAATTGATGCTAAACATTCACTGCATGCGTGTTGTGTACATGAACAGATATTCTTTGTTGCTGTTGCCAAATGTCCTTTGTGCTGCCTTTAAACACACACACAGATCCCATTTCCCCAGCAGGCTCAAATGAGTGGTAGACCATTTGTATTTCATCTAGTTAGAACTGGCTCAAACCTGTCTTTTCTAAACTGTATCTCTAGCCGAGATGTCTCCGTGTGTGCTTAGAGTTTGCCAGCACAGCAGATTTAGAGCTGGAACGTGTGATTCACATTGTCAGTATGTGTTCTGCTTAAACCCTTAGACAATGAGCTTAAGATCCTTATTTTTTTGTCCTTCGTTCTTTGTGTGTTCTCCGAGTTCCCAGACAACTGTTAATCCAAACTGCACAAAAGCTGACCAACTCTAAACTCTAATACGGTCACTACAAAAACAAACAAACAAGGAAAAAAAACCCTCTGTGCTTCAGGATCACATTTTTTTCTTATGTTTCTTCATTTTGCACAATTTCTTTTTCAAATCCAAAGTTACTTACGACAATGGCATGTCATGAGTTCAACATCCAGTGTTATTTCTTCATTAAATATCAGAGCCAGTCATATTTCAGTATGCAAAGGAAACCATGCCAAATTATTGCTTGCCCTTTGATACACTGGTTTAGCAGGGGACATGGCAGATGTTTGTAATGGCTGGGGTGCACATTCACAGAACCTGCAGGTGGATTTTTGCCTTTTTGTTGCCTCAGGATGTTATTTTGGAAAACCATATCAGATTTAAACTCACAACCATCTGGTCACACTCAAGGCCAATTTATGCTGACAACCCAGTCCTCGCAGACGGCATCGCAGATAGCGTCTGCGTAGCCCCCTCACCTTCGCAGACGCTTTGCGCGCACCTCCCAAAAATTGTGACCACCGCAGAAGCCTCGCAGACAGCGTCGCAGACAAGAGGGCTCTGATTGGTCCACTCTACATCCGCTGTACACGCACTTCCGCTTCCCTACTTTCCCGGTTTGTTTTGTTTTCATGACCACCATTTTTAAAAACACGAGCGAAGATGGAGCAGCACGAAGAGCGGTTGATCAAGGAAGTGAGGAAGTACGTACAACATCTATACGACTCCAGTTCTAGTCATTATAAGTAACCGGAGGATAAACACTCCACTAACCACACCCACCAACTACTCCTAGCGATTTCGCGACTTCGCGCCCCCTTGCGTTGTGGCGGCGAATAACATCGCGCACGCCTATTACTCCCCGCTCAATGATAAATTACAACTGTCTGCGAAAACCTATCTGCGAAAGCCTTGTCGCAAGAGCATGCAGAGGCCCTTAGGTTACATAAAATAATGTAATGGGAAGGTCGGGTAGGGCCAATGCTGTCCCTTTGTCACATTTTCATATAACAGCATTTGAAATTGGCAGAAGAATATTCCAAACTGAGTTACTGAAAGACTATGCTAGCTCTTCTAAAAGTGCTGTCTGCCCTCTTCCACATACAGTACATGAGCTCGTAGACACCTACAGCTGGTGATTTTGCTGTACTTTTGCTATGACTGACAGGGAAGAAAGAGTATCCTATCTTTCCCTCTGTATGGCTTTGTAGCATTATCAAGATTCAAACTCATGATCTCCTGACAAATGGTGAATGCTTTTCTTTTGCTCCACTCCAAAGCCACTCTGTAACCACTTTATTCTTGATGAATCCATAACCCATACCGGATCTAAGGAGGGAATACACCATCAGTGGGATGCCTACTGCAGGGCACTATGCACACCCTGGATTGGATGTCCATGGCAGGACACTATCCACATACACATTCATACACTCATTCACACTTAGGATCAATTTAGCATAGCCAATCCACCTACTGGCATGTAGGTGGCATGTTTTTGGGAGGTGGGAGGAAACTGAAGAATTCTGAAGAAAACCATATGGGCATGTGGAATAACAATTCCACACAGACAGTAGCTGCAGATCAGGATCAAACCTGGGACCCTGGAACTGTGTCAGTGCCATCCATTGTGCAATCATAAATTTAAGTTCACTTATAAACCTGGTCTCTGACAAATGCCTGCCATACCTGGTAACTTGTAGTAGATGGCATCCTATATGTATAGTTACGGTGTGTTCTATTTTTTTCCATTTTTGTGGCTACTGCCTCATATAGAGGCTGTAGCCACTATGTCATTGTGTTGTAAGAATGTAAGAATGAGTGTAACAACAGCGCACTGCGCATGCAGGTGTTCCTATTAAAAATGACCGGTGAGTGTATTTAATTCGGTTCACCATTCGAAATTAATGGACTAGACTAAAGAAGTCACTTTCAGACATGTTTATGCTTATTACCAAGGGAAAGCGCGCTCCTATTTTAAAATATGCTCCAGGTTGTCCCCTTTTCCTCGCCTTCTTCGGCTAGTGGTCCCATGTGTGATGTAGATGTGACGCACTTCTGAGTTGTTACGGGAAGTTGTCAAAAAGAGTATTGAGACCACTGAGCTCTAGCGCTGGGCCTTTTCTGGGAAATAAGAGTTTCGGTCATGGTGACAGCGTGTGTATGTCAGCCTCGGTTCAGAGGTTTCAGTTTCGAAAACTGTAAGAGGTAAGAGTAGAATAATATAAAGTACAGACGGTATATTTTACTTCTGTGATTTTTAAATTGTTCATTTTTGGATTACGCTTCATTTTTGTGGCTACTGCCTCATAGAGTAAATATATATGCTATATTTACTGTATGGACATGGTATCAGAAAACAATTTTATTTATAAGCAGTAGCCACATGTACCCATAGGGTACCTATTTTTTAATGAACGGACTTAATGGTGCACTTTGGGGTTTTTAAAGTGGGCCTATTTTCATCGCTAAACATTGTATATTTTAAATTTCTACTTATTTTATTATTCTATTTATGTCAATACTTTTGCCTGTTTTAAAATTCTTTTATCTTAACTGTTCAACCACCAAAGCAAATTCCTTGTATGTGAGAACGTACTTGGCAATAAACTCAATTCTGATTCTGATTAATACTTTTTGAACATTATCCTGGAATAGCTTTGATAGCTCTTTGGTTTCCATGATGGTGTTTGTGTTGGTATGTTCTCTAACAAACTCTGGGGAACTCCTGGAACAGGTGTATTTATACTGAGGTCATGTGACTAGCCCAAACGTATTCGCCAAATGATGTGACTTTCTGTTGATAGACGGTTTTAGCTAGAATTCTGGCTCGATTGAATTCTGTATGTGGGTATAATAAATAAAAGTTTATTCCATACATACATCATACAGAATGATATTTATTTAGCCTAATGGCTAATGATGCTCAGGTGCACCCTTAAAACATATACGCAGAACCATGGCTTTACTTTTTGTTGATAAATGCCTTGAGACCTCAAGAATGGCATAGGAATAGTTTTAAGCATTAACAATAAATTGAATATAGTAATTTTTACAATCAAAATGATTTATATAGGTAGCAGTCTGAGTGAGTGACCTTGACATCCGTGATGTCACAGCAGGAAGTCTATCGGTCTCGTCGCCATTTCCACTATATTAAAACACAGACCTGACTGCAACGCCAATCCTCCATTTTGAGCTCATTTATCACCATGTCACGTAGATGTGTTGCTGGCCGGTGCAGTAACACGACAGAAGGTGGATTTACGTTGCATTCATGGTCCAAGAATGTTCAAACTGCAAAGATTTGGACGCATTTTGTGAGAAGTTCATGGGCACAATGGGTGCCTATGAAGTGGTTTCTCCTCTGCTCTGCACATTTTACTGAAGACTCGTACGAGACCTCTGATCTATTGAGGAGCGTTGGCTATAAGCCCGTATTGAAAGAGGGTGCAGTATCAACAATTTAAATAAAACTACAAGAAAAGGAAAGTAAATTCAGTTGCACCAGTTCTCCCGGAGTGTGAGCCGAGGGTTGTTGGTAAAACCCGGGACGGAACGGGACATATTATCGCTCAGGCAGTGACTTCCCCTGCGGTTGTTGCTAAAACCGGTGACTTCCTGTTCCGGGTTTTAGTAATTGCCTCAGCCCAGCAGTAATGGCGGAGTACTCAGTATGGAGAAAATGGAGAATGAATGGCCCAGCCATCTGATTTCTCCGCTGGATATGCTTGCCTCAGCAGTAATATCTCACCCTTACATGGAAGAAGCGAATGAACAGAGAACTGAATGAACAACTGAAAGTCAGATTGTTTCAAAACAATCGGCCACAAGATCGGCCTTCAAGAAGCGAGAACACAGACGGGTAAGCTGCGATTCTCATTTGTTTACCTGCATTTAGATTAATACATGTAACTTGTATTGTGTGTTTAAGTTCCCGGGATAAGATTATTTAATTTGCTTCAGAATGTGATTGTCTCAGTTCTGGGTTCTGGGTTCGAGCCCAGTGGCCAACGGAGGTCTTAATGTGTGGAGTTTGCATGTTCTCCCCGTGTCTGTGTGGGTTTCCTCTGGGTGCTCCGGTTTCTCCCACAGTCCAAAGACATGCAGGTTAGGCTAATTGGTGGCTCTAAATTGACCGTAGGTGTGAATGGTTGTGTGTCTCTATGCGTCAGCCCTGCGATGACCTGTTGACTTGTCCAGGGTGTACCCCGCCTTTTGCCCATAGTCAGCTGGGATAGGCTCCAGCTTGCCTGCGACCCTGTAGAACAGGATAAGCGGCTACAGATGATGGATATTCTTTAAATGGTACTGTTGCTTGCTGGTTTTTGTGTGTTGAACACGATGGCGAACAGGTTGAGACCGTCCTGTAAATCATCTTGCACATATCATGTATGTTTTGTGAATAAATGGTTTCTACCATTTAAGTGTTAACATAATTTTGACTAACCCTGTATATAGTACGGCATAAATAGGCAAGATAACATACACCAAAATGCTGATTTTACATAAGACTTTAGAATGTTCTTCAAAATAATTAGAAATCTTTCAAATAGCATATTTCATAAAATGTCAATTCATTTTCACTAACCAACTTTCTCCTAATGTTTTTGTTTGTTTGTCTGTCTGTTTTGGATTCCCCCCCCCATTTTCTCCCGAATTTGGTCATCTGCCAATTCTCACCCACTCGCTAACTTGCCCCATCACATAACTGCTACCACCCAGGGAGGGTGCAGGCAACCATGTGCTTCCTCCAAGACAAGGGAAGCCAACATGGTACTTCTGTAAGTCACCACGGATAAGGGCATCTGCCAAATGCCATAAATGTAAGCTGTCTTTTCAAACTGTCTCATATTGCATCAGAAAGCAGTATAACACACTCACATGAAAGGTCTAACTGCCTTCTACCACAGAGATAAGCTTACGGACATTCATGATTCTCTAGTATCCTAATGACTTATAATGGAGAGGGTAATGATGCCCCTCCCACCCAGAGAACACAGTTAATTGTGTGTGGAGTAATGCTGTATTTGGCTTAACTTGGAAGTGGGAAGTCTGAACTCGAAACTGACTCGTTTTTTGAGCTTGTTGCATTCAAACTACAACCTCAATTCCAAAAAAGTTGGGATGCCATGTAAACTGTTAATAAAAACAGAATGTGACAATTTTGCAAATCTTGGAAACCCTATATTTACTTGAAAAAAGGAAAGACAAAAAAATCAAATGTTGAAACTGAGAAATTTTGTTGTTTTTTGAAAAATGTGCTCGGATTGAATTTGATGTCAGCAACATGTTTCAAAAAGTTGGGACGGGGCATGTTTACCACTGTGTTGCATCACCCTTACTTTTAACAACACTGTAAACGTTTGGGAACTGAGGAGACCAATTGCTGTCGTTTTAAAAGAGAAATGTTGTCCCATTCTTGCCTGATATACAATTTCAGTTGCTCAACAGTTCGGGGTCTCCTTTGTTATATTTTGCACTTCATACTACACCAAATGTTGTAAATGGGAGACAGGTCTGGACTGCAGGCAGGCCAGTTTAGCACCCGGACTCTTATGACGGAGCCATGCAGTTTTAATATGTGCAGAAAGCAGTTTGGCATTGTCTTGCTGAAAGAAGGAAGGCCTTCCCTGAAAACGATTTTGTCTGGATGGCAGCATATTGCTCGGAAACATGGATATACAGTGCCTTGAAAAAGTATTCATACCCCTTGAACTTTTTCCACATTTTTCCACCTTACAACCACGAACTTAAAAGTTTTTTATTGAGATTTTGTGTGATAGACCAACACAGAGTAGCACATAATTGTGAAGTGAAACGAAAATGATAAATGGTCTTCAAAATTTTAAACAAATAAAAATCTGAAAAATGTGATGTGCATTAGTATTCAGCCCCCTGTACTCTGATACCTCTAAATACAACCCTGATTCCAAAAAAGTTGGGACAAAGTACAAATTGTAAATAAAAACAGAATGCAATGATGTGGAAGTTTCAAAATTACATATTTTATTCAGAATAGAACATAGATGACATATCAAATGTTTAAACTGAGAAAATGTATCATTTAAAGGGAAAGATTAGGTGATTTTAAATTTCATGACAACAACACATCTCAAAAAAGTTGGGACAAGGCCATGTTTACCACTGTGAGACATCCCCTTTTCTCTTTACAACAGTCTGTAAACGTCTGGGGACTGAGGAGACAAGTTGCTCAAGTTTAGGGATAGGAATGTTAACCCATTCTTGTCTAATGTAGGATTCTAGTTGCTCAACTGTCTTAGGTCTTTTTTGTCGTATCTTCCGTTTTATGATGCGCCAAATGTTTGCTATGGGTGAAAGATCTGGACTGCAGGCTGGCCAGTTCAGTACCTGGACCCTTCTTCTACGCAGCCATGATGCTGTAATTGATGCAGTATGTGGTTTGGCATTGTCATGTTGGAAACTGCAAGGTCTTCCCTGAAAGAGACGTCGTCTAGATGGGAGCATATGTTGCTCTAGAACCTGGATATACCTTTCAACATTGATGGTGTCTTTCCAGATGTGTAAGCTGCCCATGCCACATGCACTAATGCAACCCCATACCATCAGAGATGCAGGCTTCTGAACTGAGCGCTGATAACAACTTGGGTCGTCCTTCTCCTCTTTAGTCCGAATGACACGGCGTCCCTGATTTCCATAAAGAACTTCAAATTTTGATTCGTCTGACCACAGAACAGTTTTCCACTTTGCCACAGTCCATTTTAAATGAGCCTTGGCCCAGAGAAGACGTCTGCGCTTCTGGATCATGTTTAGATCCGGCTTCTTCTTTGAACTATAGAGTTTTAGCTGGCAACGGCGGATGGCACGGTGAATTGTGTTCACAGGTAATGTTCTCTGGAAATATTCCTGAGCCCATTTTGTGATTTCCAATACAGAAGCATGCCTGTATGTGATCCGTTGCTGTCTAAGGGCCCGAAGATCACGGGCACCCAATATGGTTTTCCGGCCTTGACCCTTACGCACAGAGATTCTTCCAAATTCTCTGAATCTTTTGATGATATTATGCACTGTAGATGATGATATGTTCAAACTCTTTGCCATTTTACACTGTTGAACTCCTTTCTGATATTGCTTCACTATTTGTTGGCGCAGAATTAGGGGGATTGGTGATCCTCTTCCCATCTTTACTTCTGAGAGCCGCTGTCACTCCAAGATGCTCTTTTTATACCCAGTCATGTTAATGACCTATTGCCAATTGACCTAATGAGTTGCAATTTGGTCCTCCAGCTGTTCCTTTTTTGTACCTTTAACTTTTCCAGCCTCTTGTTGCCCCTGTCCCAACTTTTTTGAGATGTGTTGCTGTCATGAACTTTCAAATGAGCCAATATTTGGCATGAAATTTCAAAATGTCTCACTTTCGACATTTGATATGTTGTCTATGTTCTACTGTGAATACAATATCAGTTTTTGAGATTTGTAAATTATTGCATTCCATTTTTATTTACAATTTGTACTTTGTCCCAACTTTTTTGAAATTGGGGTTGTAGTATTTTTAATCATTAAATTTTAATATAAACTTTAAGTGTCATTTATAAGTTTTATTCTGTGGTGTTGTGTTCAATCACAAGGCTGACTGTGTAGCCAACTGAGTGAGTGTGTCGCTAGAGTTTATGATCTGTGTCACTAGACTTTAAATCTCTTTAATGGCTTTACGGGGAAGCCATAGCCTAATGGTTACAGAAACAGCTGTGGGACCAAAAGGTTGCTGGTTCAATTCCCTCGACCAGCAGGCCTAGCTTAAGTGCCCTTGAGCAAGGCACCTAACCCCCAACTGCTCTGGTAAGAGAAGTGGTGTCTAATTAGCCAAAGAAAAACTGATGATGTAGATTATCATTTTGGGGATTGAACCTGACTGAATGACTTTATTTCGGAAAGTCACCTTTCATGTCTGACAACTTTTTAAGCAGACTGGTGTCATTGAACACCAGCGTGTAAATGCCAACTGTGTTGCACTTGTGCAAGCTGATGTTCCCCATGTCCCATCCATTATCTGTAGCCGCTTACCCTGTTCTACTGGGTCACAGGCAAGCTGGAGCCTATCCCAGCTGACTCTGGGTGAAAGGCGGGGTACACTCTGGACAAGTCGCCAGGTCATCGCAGGGCTGACACATAGACACACAACCATTCACACCTACGGTCAATTTAGAGCCACCAATTAACCTAACCTGCATGTCTTTGGACTGTGGGGAAACCGGAGCACCCGGAGGAAACCCACGCAGACACGGGGAGAACATGCAAACTCCACACAGAAAGGCCCTCACCGGCCACTGGGCTCGAACCCAGGACCTTCTTTCTGTGAGGCAACAGTGTTAATCACTTCACCACCGTGCCACCCCCTCAGTGGTGATCAGTCACTGGAAAATAATGATCATCAGTGATTCAGTGAGGCGATTTCAGTGATTGGTCATTGGGAATTGTGGTCATCAGTGATTAGCAATGGTGATTAGCAATTGGCTGCTGGGAAACAATTATAATCAGTGATTTTACATGGGGGGGGGCAGCACGGTGGTGTAGTGGTTAGCACTGTAGGTGTGACCGTAGGCGTGAATGAAAGTGTGAATGGTTGTTTGTCTCTCTGTCAGCCCTGTGATAACCTGGCGACTTATCCAGGGTGTACCCCGCCTCTCGCCCAGTCAGCTAGGATTGGCTCCAGCTTGCCTGCGACCCTGAAGAACAGGATAAGCGGCTACAAATAATGGATGGATAGATGATCACCACTGGTACCAATGAATCACTAATCATAATTGTCACCCAGTGATTATTCATCCCACTTATTATGAAGGAAACTGGAGCCAATCCTAAGATGAGGGTTAAGAAAAGGGGTAGGTTGCTTGTTCGATTCCCTGAACCAGCAGGAATGGCTGAAGTGCCCTTGAGCAAGGCACTTAACCCCAAACTGCTCCCCACTGCTGTGGGTATATCAGAGTCCTGTTGTACGTCGCTCTGGATAAGAGCATCTGCTAAATACCTGCGATATAATGTAATGGGTCACCAATCTATCGCTGGACAAACTACCACACTCTTATTCACGCCTATGGACAATTTAGAGTAGCCAGTTGACTTCATCCACATGTCTTCGAGCTGTGGGAGGAAACTGAAGGAACCCCACACAGGCATGGGGAGAACATGTCAACTCCACACAGAAAGGCCCCAGTCAGCCACAAGGTTTGAACCCACAACCTTCTTGCTGTGAGGTGACAGTGCTAACCACCACACCACCATCTTTGTTCTTCATTTTAAACTCCCTTCTTGAGTTTTTCTCTCCATAACTGTTTCCTTCATATCTATTTCTTGACTGCTTTGTTCTTTATGTCTGTATTCCTCACATAAATTATAGTGTTTTGTAAATACATAAATTGTTGGTTCGACTATTTTGTAAATACAAAAATAAGTAGTTTCTGGTGCCATGATCAAAGACTTAATTATAAGAGGTAATTTATATTCTATTATTTTCTGTTCGGATAAAGCTACTTGGTAGCCATCTAAAAGCATGTTCTTGATATTCAAGCTTAATGTATATTTTGAAAATAAACCAACTACTTATTATACAATTCTTACTAGTCTTTCTGTCTTTCTTTGATCAGAGGTTTCAGTGTTTCAGACAATACTGAGCACAGGCGCCTGGATTTATGGTCCTGATAAAAAGGTGTGAAAGGCACCTGTTATGGACAGAATTATGTTAATTCTTTCTGAGCTCGTGCTTTCGTGCCCTTTGCTCGCTCGTGAGTAATGTGTATTAATATATTACTTTAACTCCACTTTTATCAATATGTGTGTGTATAATTGTATCCATACGCGAAAAATATTTGAATGTTACTGGTATATACTTAACCCCTTCAGGCCTGATTTTTTTTCTACTGAGTAAACAAAAATTATGCAGCAGATATTTACTCTTGGGCGGCACGGTGGTGTAGTGGTTAGCGCTGTCGCCTCACAGCAAGAAGGTCCTGGGTTCGAGCCCCAGGGCCGGCAAGGGCCTTTCTGTGTGGAGTTTGCATGTTCTCCCCGTGTCCGCGTGGGTTTCCTCCGGGTGCTCTGGTTTCCCCCACAGTCCAAAGACATGCAGGTTAGGTTAACTGGTGACTCTAAATTGACCGTGAGTGTGAATGGTTGTCTGTGTCTATGTGTCAGCCCTGTGATGACCTGGCGACTTGTCCAGGGTGTACCCCGCCTTTCGCCCATAGTCAGCTGGGATAGGCTCCAGCTTGCCTGCGACCCTGTAGAAGGATAAAGCGGCTAGAGATAATGAGATGAGATATTTACTCTTCTCCAGTGTTGAAATGAAGTCTGAATATTTTTTTTTGCGCCAACTCATGTTTTTATTCTTTTTTTCATGTCCGTTACAATGGACGCCACGACTAAATGAACATAAAATATCAAGAAACCTTCAGAACAAATTGCCATATTATTTTAGTGAACATGTCATCAAATGATCAGATATGAACTAAAGATTTTGAAAAGTGTGTGTGTGTACTGTAGAAAGAAGGTACAGTATCAGTGTGTGCGTATTAACTTATTTTCAATGAACTGCTTTCAAATAATTTCGGTTTAGTACAAAGCAAAGGTGAATGTTGCATTTGTCACAAAAGACGTGTTTTTCCTGTACAGTATAGCCTCTTGCATCTGGTAGCCTCTTTCTTGTTATCATAATTCAGCATGTGGTCCACCATGTCAAACTAGACTTCAGATAGAGGCCTTATATCCTGAGCTTGTTTGGGCTGATGGACATGAACTGGCTCAGGAGACATGCTGGGTCTTCTACATTTCACTCCCACTGTTTTTTCCACTCTCACAAGATATTTGGCCACATTCATTTTGAAATGAAGGAGATCCAAAATGGTAATGAATAGCCGACAACGCTATTTAATCTCTTCCTTCCTGGTAACCATCAGATCCTCATGCTCCTGTCATTACACTGTCTTCTACCTCAACCTCAGCTGCTACCTCAAATTATTCTGGCATGCATGGAAGCTCTCAATTGTCCCTGTCCCTCTATGAAGCCAATAAAACAATGTCCTTTACTCACTTCAAACTCATTTGTACCTATTCTCAATCTTAAACTTTTATACATTTATTTTAGGGCTATCATGAAGATAGATGAAGATATTAGAAATGCCATCCTAACTTCTAATATTACCACCTTACTCCTGGTCTCATCTGCCTCATTTCCTGAATCCAAGCAGTCAATATCGGATAGTTCTCCATTTATCAGAAGTTCAAGGAAGTCCATGACTTTATACTCTAAAAGTACATGATAAAAATTAAATTGATGACAATTAATATATTGTCAAACTACATGTTAGTTCTGAAAAGCTTACAGAAATGCATACCTAGTATACTAACACTAAATCAAGTGCCTGTTGTTGTCTTTCAGGACCAGATTAAAAAAAAATCCTGTGCTTTACAACTTTGAAATATATTCAATCCATCTATTATCTGTAGCCGCTTTATCCTGTTCTACAGGGTCACGGGCAAGCTGGAGCCTATCCCAGCTGACTATGGGCGAGAGGCAGGGTACACTCTGGAGAAGTTGCCAGGTTATTGCAGGGCTGATGCAGAGACAAACAACCATTCACACCTACGGTCAATTTAGAGCCACCAATTAGCCTAACCTGCATGTCTTTGGACTGTGGGGGAAACCGGAGCACCTGGAGGAAACCCACACAGACACGGGGAGAACATGCAAACTCCACACAGCCGGCTGCTGGGCTCGAACCCAGGACCTTCTTGCTGTGAGGCGACAGTGCTAACCACTACACCACCGTGCCGCCTGAAATATATTCAAATGAACTTTAAATACAATCACTTGATAAGCTTGAGATTATATTCAATGCAAATATACTAGGCTCTCTCTCTTTGGCAGTACAGCGATATGGCTGCTCTGACATTCATCAGAGTTTCTGGGGAACATTACAGTTGTGGCTTCCCATTGCCTTCTTACATTAATGGCATTTAGCAGATGATGTATAAACAGCCTGGGGGTGTAGTTGCGGGTTGGGTGCCTTGTTCAAGGACACATCAGCCATTCCCGCTTGTTCAGGGAATCAAACCAGCAACCTTTTGGTCCCAAAGCTGCTAACTATTGAGCCACAGCCTCATAGATTATTATAGAGGTTTTCTCAAAAGCATGGTGAGCCATGCTTGTCTTGCGTGATGGCTGAAACTCTGTCAGAGCAAGTTACAGGTCATGACTTCATTGTGATTGGATAATAAGGAACCAATCAGTGATCAAGTATTATTAAAAAATTTTTAAATAAAAAAAAAAACATGCATTTTTTTTGGTTAAAAAAAAAAAAGTAATGTCCATTCCAGTGGATGCAGGGTTCTGAAGGGGTTAATTGAACAGGGTAGAGTTTCTACTATAATACAGCCTCAACAATAAATAAATCTGGTTTTGTTATAAATCAACGTTGCTTTTGTAAAAGTTATGTCGGTCCAGAGGTGTACAAAGTATCCAACTTCATTACTTAAAGGTCATAGGCAATGGTCCGAGGTGAAACGTAGAATATCAACTTTATTGTCTAGAAGAACGACCCAAAAAGTGAATTAAATTTTCCTAGTATTTAATTTGCACCCTAAAATTGAATAAAACGGTTAAAATATACTGTTTTGCCCAATTCCCAAAGGTTTGTTTACATCTCACTTATGCGCACTTTCACCGCCAGGGGACAGTCGTCGTGACGTCATTTAAGCCAAACAGACTGGGAGCAGCTCTGTGTTTACTTCCGAACCGAGCACGCGTGTACAGACTTTGGTCATGAGAGATCGTGTAAAATGTCTGAAAGCGATAGCGATTTTGAAGTAGGAACTCTCCAAATTAAGTATTGAGAGGTGAAACCATATATGTATGAACCTATGGCCGTTGCGAAGCAATCGGTGAATGTGGCTCACTGGTTTGACCGTGCGGCCTCAGAATCGGACAGCGACTCGGCGGACTCTGATCGCGGTGACCCCGGACCTCAACAAGACTCGCGCCCAAATGATTTATCCTGGTAGTTATGATAAATTCCTACTTTCGTCATTATACTAAATAAGAGCCCTTTTGAAGAATAATTAAACCGCCCTCCCTAGTGGATATAGGTAACGATTACTTGACAGTGCGCTGGTAGGCCACATTAGCCTGCCATCTGTGGCATTATACTATTTATAGCCTACTCTAAGCGAGGAAATATCCCTTTGTCTCATTTCCACAATGATTGTACAGGATCCCTCAGGATTCTTGTCAATTGCAAGCAAAAGTAAAAATGTTTACCTCCAATCTTCTCCTTTTTGCTTGAGCGTTGCTGGTCCGTTTCTTCTTTGACTGCTTGATTTTGTTTCACGCACACAATCCACTCTCTCCGCCTGGTCTCCTCTTCCGGAAAAAAACAACCCTCTGGCTTCACACGCACAATCCACTCTCTCCGTCTCGTCTCCTCTTTCGGAAAAAGCCAACCCTCTCGCTCCGCCTCATCTCCTTTTTTGGAAAAAGCCAACCCTCTCGCTCCGCCTCTTCTCCTCTTTCGTAAAAAGCCAACCCACTCGCCCCGCCGCTTCTCCTTTTTTGGAAAAAGCCAATACACTCGCTCCGCCTCTTCTCCTTTTTTTGAAAAAGCCAACCCACTCGCTCCGCCTCTTCTCCTCTTCCAGAAAAAGCCAATCCACTCTCTCTGCTTCTTCTCCTCTCTCAGAAAAAGATAAAAACTTCTTCCTGAACCGGTCCCATTGTTACAGTTCACTGCACAACAATAAGGCATGGTTTTTCTTTGGAAATTCCTGAACGCACGTCTGCACTCAAGCCGAACGGCAATGTAAGTAAATGGAAGTTAATTCAACTCAAGCAGTTTGTTCGGCTTAAATGACGTCACGCGCTGAGTGGTCATGAAAATAGCCCAACAGAAATTCGCCGCGATCCGCGCTAACTTATTCTAACTTATTTTAATTATTATGAATGAATGAATGAATGAATGAATTTATTTTATTTCGAACATGTATAAAAAATGTATGTAACTATTTGTACATACAAAAGAAAGAAAACGATATACAATTTTAATTATTACTTATTAACAATACTTTTTGGGACCAGAAGAAAATTACAGAGGGTTTTTTAACATATAAAGTTTCAAATATGCATAAAATTAAAACCATTGCCTATGAGCTTTAAGTCAAAGTACAGATCCCGCTGGTCAAATGTTACTCCAATACAAGTGAAAGTTGTACAGTCAAATTTTTACTTAAGTTAAAATACTGAAGTACTTGCTTTTAAAAATACTTACGTATTAAAAGTACATTTTCTGTCGACGCCTTGTTGTGTTATTGCCATAACGCTCACCAGGGTGTGATTTGTCAAAAAACCAGAAGGGGGGATGTTTTTTTTTTTAATCATGAAACGTCACAAAATTAAGGTAACAATAGGCTAACAGCTCAATAACATCCAATGATATCAAATGAATAACACTAAATGAAAACGAACACTAAACCAGAGATAGTAAATTCATTTTCCTATCTCTCTGACTAAATACACGAACACTAACACACATAGTTCGCATTGCTTGTCGCGTTGCTGTGATGTTTCTCTCCCTCCAGATTAAATGGACAGTGACTCGAAAATCACTGAAATACATGAATACTAAATGAACAGTTTGCTCTGATGGCGCAGTTCATGTGGCCTTTTCTGCTTTCCCGTCGGTGCGCTATCCGCCGCGTTTCGCCCTTCTTTAATCCACATTTCTGCGAATTTCTCAGCAGGGAAGGAACGCACGTCTGGCCCATTGACAGCGAGGAAAAGAAGGCTGTCAGTGTGGATACATTCATTCTGTTGCGCTCATCAGTAAGGATGTGATTCATGGCGCTAAATCCACGTTCACACTCTGATTATCTACAATGTATCTATTTGCTGGGGATGTTCGTAGGGTTGCCAACTTTCTCATATCCAAATGAGGGACACTTTGTTCCGGGTGCGGACAAGTACCGGTACAGGCCCTGTACACGCACCCCAGCGCCCCAAAATAGTTACAGTACCGAATCGCCTTTAGGTGAGTGTTTCAAATGTAGGCCACTACAAATTCATTTCTAAAATAGAGCTTTTAAAAATTAATAGACCATCTCATTATCTCTAGCCGCTTTATCCTTCTACAGGGTCGCAGGCAAGCTGGAGCCTATCCCAGCTGACTACGGGCAAAAGGCAGGGTACACCCTGGACAAGTCGCCAGGTCATCACAGGGCTGACACATAGACACAGACAACCATTCACACCTACGGTCAATTTAGAGTCACCAGTTAACCTAACCTGCATGTCTTTGGACTGTGGGGGAAACCAGAGCACCCGGAGGAAACCCACACGGAGAACATGCAAACTCCACACAGAAAGGCCCTCGCCGGCCCCGGGGCTCGAACCCAGGACCTTCTTGCTGTGAGGCGACAGCACTAACCACTACACCACCGTGCCGCCCGTTAATAGACCAATTAATGGATATTTTTAAGTAACTTAATGCAAAATAACAAACAATTCTAATATTATTGTCTCATTTTTTTCTTTTAAACTTTGGCCAAATAATTCATCAGGCCATATATTTATGAAGGCAATGTCATAAACTGAAAAATGATTTGCTGTAGCTGTAAAACCCTGATATTTGCTTAATTGTCCATTTGAAAACCCTAAGAACCTTCTGCAATGCTTCATAGCAGAAGAAGAGAGAAAGACATCACAAAGGCAGGAGTGAGGCAGAAAAGCTCCCCTACTATATAGACTGAGGTCTATCCTGTTTCGTAAGTTTTTTTTTTTTAAGCTATCTGCTATCCTTATCAGTGAATGGTTTTAAATCGTAGATGACCGCGACTCGCGGTAATAGCGCTTCTCACGGCAATTACGCGATTTACACCACAGCATTGGAGTGAGGGACAGGATCTGTACCTGACGGGACAAATTAAAATTACCCAAAAAACGGGATGTCCCGCCCAATACGGGACGGTTGGCAACCCTAGATGTTCGTGAACATCAAAGCTGCCACTTCGGGTCACTTTGAAAGTGAGTGCAATGTAGACCATAAAAACTGTCACAACATGCCTGCCATGTCAACTTTTTTTTTTTGGTTTGTTTGTTTTATTGACGGGGTTGTCCCGAGGATTTTTTTTCAGCAGAGATAAAAACCAGAGGGGGGGATGATCCCCACCATCCCCCCCAGCAAATCGCACCCAGACGCTCACAATACCTAACGCTGTTACCAAAGACAGAAATGTGAATTCACAAAATGAACACAGGCTGCGCATCATGGTGGTTTAACGTTAAGCTAGCTAGTCAGTGAAACTCCACCTGACATGCTAGCAAACTCTTTTCAAACTTGAAGTCATATTGGGTAGCTAACGCTACTAGAAAAGAAAGATTTCTACATTTTGTTTATTTGGCAAGATTATGCTAAAACATATTTCTGAAAGGACTTCAGATAAGTTAATGTTATTCATGTTAGCATAACTCTGTTTTTACATGCTAACTAACAGTGTCCAAGTTAACTAGCTAATATGTGTTAATGTTAGCTGTGGACAAGGCTATGGCAACCTGGCAGGCAAATCCATAGAAAGTTATTTGACTAACCAGACTGCATAGCTATTGCAACGTTATCGCTATCTCTAAAAGCACAGACAACTTTGTTGCAAGCTTTCTCTTGGAATAAAACATTTATATACCTTAAGATGCTTCTGCAGGTTGGACGGTGAGTTTTTGTAGACCGTGATGTGGTTCGTTTTCGGCAAACAAAGCAAACATTTAAAACGAAACGAATCATTAATCCTTTCAGAAAACTGAAACATGGGTTCATGGGCCACGAGTGTGTGCATTCTCCAGAAGAACCGCGTCCTTCCGTTCTGCCATCAACTAATCAAGTTCAAATAATGCTGATGAGAAATCACTAAACTTGATTTTATACAGTCTATGGACGTGATGTGATCCTAGTGATTACTGATAGTCTGTCTCAGTGTCACTTGTGAAAAAACCATCATGTTTTAGAAATGAAAAGAAAAAGCATCCACTTTCAAAGCTGCTTCATAGTAACAAGGACCTAGGTAGAAATGTAGTGGAGTAAAAAGTAATGATATTTGCATTTCAAATGTAGTGAAGTTAAAGTCATAAGTTTCCAAAAAAAAAAAATACTCAAGTAAAGTACAGATTCTCAAAAAGTGTACTTAAAGCATTTTCGCAGAACCATGGCCTCACTTTCGTTTATAAATGCCTTGAGACCTCAAGAATGGCACAGGAATAGTTTTAAGCATTAACAATAAATCTAATATAGTAATGTTTACGATTAAAGTGATTTATATAGATAGCGGTCTGAATGAATGACCTTGACGTCCGTGATGTCACAGCAGGAAGTCTATCGGTCTCATCGCCACGTCTGCTAGACTAAAGCACAGAGCTGACTGCAACTCCAATCCTCCATTTTGGGCTAATTTATTGCTGTGCCACGTAGATGTATTGCTGGTGGATGCAGCAACACAACAGAAGGTGGATTTACATTGCATTCATGGTCCAAGAATGTTCAAACTGTAAAGATTTGGACGCGTTTTGCGAGAAGTTCACGGGCACATTGGGCGCCTACAAAGTGGTCTCTCCTCTGCTCTGCACATTTTACTGAAGACTTGTACGAGACCTCTGATCTGTTGAGGAGCATTGGCTATAAGCCCGTATTGAAAGAGGGTGCAGTACCAACAATTGAATAAAACTACAAGAAAAGGAAAGTAAGTTCAGTTGCACCAATTCTCCTGGAGTGTGAGCCGAGGGTTGTTGGTAAAACCCAGGACGGAACGGGACATATTATCGCTCAGGCAGTGACTTCCCCTGTGGTTGTTGCTAAAACCGGTGACTTCCTGTCCCGGGTTTTAGTAATTGCCTCAGCCCAGCAGTAATGGCGGAGTACTCAGTATGGAGAAAATGGAGAATGAGTGGCCCAGCCATCTGATTTCTCCGCTGGATATGCTTGCCTCAGCAGTAATATCTCACCCTTTCATGGAAGAAGCGAATGAACGGAGAACTGAACGAACAACTGAAAGTCAGATTGTTTCAAAACAATCGGCCACAAGATCGGCCTTCAAGAAGCGAGAACACAGACGGGTAAGCGGCGATTCTCATTTGTTTACCTGCATTTAGATTAAAACATGTAACTTGTATTGTGTGTTTAAGTTACCGGTATAAGATTATTTAATTTGCTTCAGAATGTGATTGTCTCAGTTCATCTGATTATTTAATTAACCTTTTATGTTTTATCAGTGAAAATGCATGCATGTACATGTATGTTGCATAAGTTATAACACCTATCCTGTTTTAATCAGAATCATCCCACAATCAGTGAAGTCAAATCAGTCTTAGTTGAGCAAGTCGGTAACGGTATTTCTTACTTTCACCATAAATTTTTATTTATATGACTTTGGTCTATAGCTGTCAAAGGCCTCGGCCTTAAAACCGGTTATCGCTGTGATGTCACGCACTCAGGGCTGGCTGGCTCAGCAGGGCAACTCGAATGCCAACTTTGCGGCAGCGCTCGAAACTAACGGTGTCCCGACGTCCCGGGGACCATAAAAAATGTCATCGGGACACAAAATTATCATATCTGGGACAATCCCGGGACAATGGAAAAAAATAGATATAGAAAAAAAGTTTTACATTAATATTATTTACAAAGCCGTAACACATACGTAGACATTCACCTAATTTGTCAATTTTAATTTTAAAACGTTAACAGCGAAAAATACATAGTAGCTACACTTTCGATGCACCTGCATCCGTAGGCTACAGAGCAGCGCATTCTGTTCGAGAATCTTCGGCCGGAGTCCGCATTATATGGACTTGGAATGGAATTGCTAGCGCACACGCTGCGCCGACTCTTGCCAGAACAAAAATGCTGAAGTGGTTGAAGCGGACCGACCGCGGGGAAGAAACTGAAAGCCCAGACATAACGTCTCCGGGACCTTCAGGATCCAAAGTGTCATCGCCTGGTCTGCAGGCAACGCTAGCAACTGAATGAACTGAATGAACACTGTTAGACACGTTATAAAATACAACAGGAATGATGTGGATGATATTGACGGAAGATACCGTTCAACAGAATAAGTGAGTTTTCTTGGTGTCTTTCTAGTTCAGAAAGTTTAGTCAGTCAGCAGCACAGCTAGGCTCGGACCTGGCACTATGCTGATGTTGCTAACATTTGCACCCACGTTTCGGCAGCGAAAGTTCATCAAATGGATAACGGAAAGTTCATAAAAAGGGATAATGGAAAGTTCATAAAAATGGATAACGGTAATGGATAACGGAAAGTTCATAAAAATGGATAACGGTAATGGTGAAAATTATAAGTTGGCCTTATAAGTGCCAACAGATATTCAAGGTATAAGTAGATGAAATGAACATAAAAGGGGTCTTATTTTCAACTAAAGTGTACTGCAGATGTAGGGAGTTGAAACATTTTCTGAATGAGCTAGTTGGCCCCTTTAAATAAACGGGTATCTATTCATACAGTGAGATCGCCAAAGTTTAATAAACTGAAAATGCAATAACTGTAATTTTGAAGTAGATGATGTATTGGACATGTGTCGCTTGTGTCTTGTGACTTATTGTAAAAATGATATAAAGGGTTCAAAATCGCATAGTTACAAATATAATACTAACTTCATATGATAATACACTCTTAAAACACATGTTGAAAATAACACAACTTGCGTTGTTTTTTAACACATCTCTATGTCCAGATTGGGACAACAGAACTTTTGTTCATTTTAACACATTATTTGTTATTTGTGCAATTTTGGTGTTAAACATTTCTGAAATATAACACAACTCTTGTTGAAATTAAACTTGCACAAAAGATGTGTTGATTTCCAACACATTCGTTTTAAGAGTGTATTAACCACTGGTTATTTCAGAGAGGAAAAAAATGGGGACACTATTGCTTCCATTCGGGACAATACAACACAGAATTCGGGACCACTGGGGGACACAAAGAAAAAAAGTTAATTTCGAGCCCTGCTTTGCGGTCGAGTTTAACTCTTAAAAATATATATATTTTATTCCCATTTATGCAGCATACAAGAGTCAAGGATGGAGATACTATCCACTCAGAAATTTATTTAAAAATAAAGGTTCTGCATATCTCCTTTAATGTTTTTGTAAAACTCTTACGGAGTTCTAATTGTGGAGGGCCGAGCCTGTTAAGAAAGTATTAAATGTTTACCAAATTCTAAAAGAAAACGAGAGCACCCGAAAGGGAAAACTGAGGCAAGACGCCATTTTGAATCCTCATTCACGGCTGTAATGCAAATTGCTTCCTCCTCGGTATACAAGTGCACCTCCATGGCAGGAAAAAAAAAACTACATTTTGCCACCTATGTAGTCCCCTATTTATACAAAATTGAGTCATTCAGGATTCAGCCATGTTTTTGCTCTGCGGTTTTGCTCGACCAAAGTTATACAGTATTATGACCTTTATATTGTGTAAATAAAGCCATTTGGTGAAACTTTGAAGAAGAGATTGTACTGGTTTAAAGTTTTTACCAAACGTAATATTATGCATTAGGATAACATGGTCCAAAATGGGCCTCATTAACTAATGAGATCAAACTGTTAGCAAGTTAGAGGTTTTTAGGTTTCTCCTGAAATGTTTTCTTTTATTTCTTCTTCCTCAGGGTAGTAAAACTCGCTTTTGCTGTGAACACTGTTGTTATCGCTATCCATGATGTAAAATTAATGCTATTTTGAATCCTCATTCACGGCTGTAATGCAAATGGCTTCCTCCTCGGTATACAAGTGCACTTCCATGGCAGGAAAAAAGCCTACACTACCGTTCAAAAGTTTGGGGTCACTTTGAAATGTCCTTATTTTTTAAAGAAAAGCACTGTTCTTTTCAATGAAGATCACTTTAAACTAATCAGAAATACACTCTATACATTGCTAATGTGGTAAATGACTATTCTAGCTGCAGATGTCTGGTTTTTGGTGCAATATCTCCATAGGTGTATAGAGGCCCATTTCCAGCAACTATCACTGCAGTGTTCTAATGGTACAATGTGTTTGCTCATTGCCTCAGAAGGCTAATGGATGATTAGAAAACCCTTGTACAATCATGTTAGCACAGCTGCAAACAGTTTAGCTCTTTAGAGAAGCTATAAAACTGACCTTCCTTTGAGCAAATTGAGTTTCTGGAGCATCACATTTGTGGGGTCAATTAAATGCTCAAAATGGCCCGAAAAATGTCTTGACTTTCGCTACGTTCACACTGCAAGGCTTAATGCTCAATTCCGATTTTTTTGTGAAATCCGATTTTTTTGTGAGGTCGTTCACATTAACAAATATATGCGACTTGTATGTGATCCTCAGTATGAACGAAAAGCGACCTAAAAGTGTTCCGCATGCGCATTGCAGGATACGACGACGTCACACGCAGTGAGCGTGGCCAGTGTTTACGGAAGTAAAACCGCCCGGTTGCGGTATGACCCATCCAATCTAGCTTGAATAGCTGTATCCCCCCCAAATGGAAATCAGCTCCCTAACCTCTGCGTCCTTCCATTGAGAAGATTCAGAACCTTCACAGCCCGAAGCGTCCCTCGCATTGATGTCATGCACAGGGGCGCAGATACGTTTTTTGAACTGGGGGGGACAAAGCTGCCAGCAAACCAACCCCAACCCCGATATGCCTGTCAAACTTGTTGTGGGTTACCATAGCAACCAAGCTCGAGCTCGCAACCTGTGCAGTCTGCGCAGCTCAACCAACCGAATATCAGTCTCTGTTTTGTTTTATGTGAGTTGTTGCAACTATGTATACACTGCCGTGCACCTCAATAAACCGAATGGTAATTAGTCTTTTGATTTTTCCGTGAGGTTTGCCTTATGCAAAGAAAGACAGCATAGACGTTTTTTCCTCCCTATAAGTGGGGGGGACCGAACGAGGTGAATTTAAATCTGGGTGGGACGAGTCCCACCTTCTATCTGCGCCCGTGATTATGCGCCATGTTGTTGTAACTTTTTTTGAGAGACCCGCCGCCTACTTCAGCGCAGAATAGTGACGTTTGTGGCTTGTTGATGACGTGTAAGTCGGATGAATGCGACCTGGCGGTTCAGACTGAAGTCGCATATGAAAAGAGCGGATAGGAATCGGAATTAGGACCACATATCCAAACGGCCTGGGTCGGATTTGAAAAAATCGGATCTGTGTCGTTCATATTGTCAATAAAAGATCGGATACAGGTCACATATGGGCGAAAAGATCGGATTTGAGTCACTTCAGCCTGCAGTGTGAACGTAGCCTATATTTTCTATTCATTTTACAACTTATGGTGGTAAATAAAAGTATGACTTTTCATGGAAAACACAAAATTGTCTGGGTGACCCCAAACTTTTGAACGGTAGTGTACATTTTGCCGCCTATGTAGTCCCCTATGTATACAAAACTGAGTCATTCAGGATTCAGCCATGTTTTGGCTGTCGTTAGCAACAGTTACAGGTTTTTAGCTTTCTCCTGAAATGTTTTCTTTTATTTCTTCTTCCTCAGGGTAGTAAAACTTGCTTTTGATGTGAACACTGTCGTTATCACTATCCATGCTGTAAAATTAATGCTGTTTTGAATCCTCATTCATGGCTGTAATGCAAATGGCTTCCTCCTCAGTATACAAGTGCACTTCCATGGCAGGAAAAAAGCCTGCATTTTGCCGCCTATGTAGTCCCCTATGTATACAAAATTGAGTCATTCAGGATTCAGCCATGTTTTGGCTCGTCGTTAGCAACAGTTACAGGTTTTTAGTTTTCTCCTGAAATGTTTTATTTTATTTTTTCTTCCTCAGGGTAGTAAAACTCGCTTTCGCTGTGAACATTGTCGTTATCGCTATCCATGCTGTAAAATTAATGCTATTTTCCTGAGAAATGCAAAAATAAACCTCATCTCATTATCTCTAGCCACTTTATCCTGTTCTACAGGGTCGCAGGCAAGCTGGAGCCTATCCCAGCTGACTACGGGCGAAAGGTGGGGTACACCCTGGACAAGTCGCCAGGTCATCACAGGGCTGACACATAGACACAGTAGGGTGGCCAGACGTCCGGCTTTAGGCCGGACCGTACGTCTTTTCAATGTCTTGTCCGGCGTCCGGTGCAGCATCAAGCCGGACGCACATTTGTCCTCCTTTTAGAGACGATGAGCGGAATTATATAATATCGACTTGCCAGACTGGAAGAGCAGAGTTCTAGAATAACGTTTTGTAGGGAAACTGCAGATCTGTGCTGCACACTAGTAATCTACAATAAAGAGTCTATGGCTCGATGTTTTTTGGCATGCAATGCGAACTCCGCACTGTGAGGCGTTGCGTTTTAGAACGCGTTGCGCTCTATCCTTTGATGATCTTCCTGGCGCGTGCCTAGTGCCCTGCCCCCCCGGCCCTGGCTGGGACTTGGAAACACGAGTCTGTCCGGTAGACCAGCTGCTCACAACTTAACTTGTTAGGATATGGATGACAGTGCAAATGCACATCTACTATATCTACCTTAAGTTTAATTTCAGTGGTTTGTTACTCCACAATGTTTTTAATAAATACATATATGGTGTTCTAGCCAATTAAGAGCTAATACATGAATTATAATAAATACTATGAATGCTTTAAAACGTTTTGTAATGTTGCTGGTTATGTTGCCTATTTGTTCTTTGAGAATCTACAAATGTTGTGCTTTTTGGTACTCAGCACCTTAAGTTTAATTTCAGTGGTTTGTCAACTCCACAATGTTTTTAATAAATATAAATACTGTGTGTTCTAGCCAATTAAGAGCTAATACATGAATTATAATAAATACTATGAATACTTTGACCTTACTCTTTTTTCCCCACAATCATAATCTTTAACCCTACAAAATTGCGATGTTGATTTCACCAAACTTGAGTGACTTGCATAAAAATAATCCAGTCTCAATCTTGCCACTGTGGTTTACATAAAAATTTGAGGGCTATGAATCAGATGGGATTTGCCATTATTCACCCTAAAATTGATTAGAATGCAGGAAATTGCATCTAAGAAATACAACATTTTCTGGGGGAGGGCCCCCAGACCCCCCCGTCCAAATAATGTCCTCCTTTTTGGTGTTATGGAAATGGTCACCCTAAGACACAGACAACCATTCACACCTACGGGCAATTTAGAGTCACCAGTTAACCTAACCTGCATGTCTTTGGACCGTGGAGGAAACCCACGCGGACAACATGCAAACTCCACGCAGAAAGGCCCTCGCCGGCCATGGGGCTCGAACCCAGCACCTTCTTGCTGTGAGGCGACAGCGCTAACCACTACACCACCGTGCCGCTGCGAAAATAAATGTTGCTACGAGTCGCCAGAGGTCCGTAACCAGGGTCCGAATCGTAGGATCCGGATCTGCTCGCCAGCCAATCAGAGCGCAGGATTTGATGGAAACCGGACCGCGAAAAAAATAAATATTTTTTTATTCCCATTTATGCAGCATACAAGAGTCAAGGATCCACTCAGACATTTATTTAAAAATAAAGGCTCTGTGTATCCCCTTTAAGTTCAGTACTCAAGTGAATGTACTTGACCTCAGTGTAGGTCACTAAAACGTATTAACTAGCGTATCATGAATACATCACATTTAATGTTACGTGTCCCAAATCCCGTTATTTAGCGTTATAATTAATGTTAAAAAAAAAAAAAAAATGTCGAGAAATCAAGAGCGTTGACGAGCCGGGGCTGGATGCCAAATCGCTCCCTGCTCCCTACACACGCGCACTCTGTAGGCGTGACATAAAAGCTTCCGAAGCCAACGTAGCGCCCTTTGTGTCCAATAAGGAGCCGTTTGTACTTCATCCCTGGTTTGGTAAACTTAAGTACCTCCCCTAATAGACTTCCTGATGCTAACAATAAATTTTTATTGATCGTTCTTGATATTATTTTAAAAAACTGCGCTTTGTTTTCGCGGCGTGTTCGTGCTCACGGTGCTGTGGAGCTTGTTCGAAATGGCCGTGTTGGATTGAGGTACGTGGTGGTGTTTTTTTTTTTTTTAATAGTGTTTAGTCAGCGCGGGGTTGGAGGAAGGAGAAGCGGAGGCGGCATCAAACTGGCGCAGACTGGTTAGTACTGAGTCTGACTGCTGCATGCAGGACAAGACAGAGGACGGGGCAAGGTGTTCGTGTACTTCATGTCAATGGCTCTATTGTCTTTTCTTTTCTACTAGGAAAGAAAACGTCCATCTATTTTCCAGTCGTCCCTCCAGCCTAATAATGCGGACAGTAAAGGGCAGCACTGTGCGGTGCGTTGCGCAGTATTGTCACTACGCCAAGATGGAAATGAGATAGTGGATGGTGGGTCATAAGCAGACTACGTTTTAGGATGCAGTAAGTATACTATTTATTTCATATCATCAATGGTTTTCGTTGAATTTATCAGTTCTTTCCCTCCTGTGAATTCTGAAGCTCTATGATGTAGGTATGAAACCTGAGACAGAATACCTGCATGTCTTCCAGCACTTGTTCAGAGATCATCAGGCAGCTTGTTTTCAGCTACTTGTGGTTCACTCCACTGAACTGTTCAAACTGGTATATGATGTAGTCCTTATACAACACAATTAATATGAAGAATAAAAAGTCAGGAGAGCGCACCAGCACTTAAAAGTTTCCAGATGGACCCTGTGATACAGTATACAGCTGGAAATAATGTAAAGTGTTTTACAAACACCAATAACTACCACTACTTTCGATAGTTTTTTAGGTAGAGGATATTACACGGTGGCACAAAGATATCGAGTGGTGAATATATTTCACGAGTGAGCAGAGTGAACGTTTCTCAACCTGTTCTTTATATTATATAGACAGATGCAACCCCCCCCCCCCAAAAAAAAAAAAAACACTACACTGAACTGTTCAAACTGGTATTTGATGTAGTCCTTATACAACACAATTAATATGAAGAATAAAAAGTCAGGAGAGTGCACCAGCACTTAAAAGTTTCCAGATGGACCCTGTGATACAGTATACAGCTGGAAATAATGTAAAGTGTTTTACAAACAGCAATAACAACCACTACTTTCGATAGTTTTTTAGATAGAGGATATTACACGGTGGCACAAAGATATCGAGTGGTGAATATATTTCACGAGTGAGCAGAGTGAACATTTCTCAACCTGTTCTTTATATTATATGGACAGATCCAAACCCCCCCCCCCCCCCCCCCCCCCAAAAAAAAAAAAAAAAAAAAACACTACACTGAACTGTTCAAACTGGTATTTGATGTAGTCCTTATACAACACAGTTAATGTGAAGAATAAAAAGTCAGGAGAGCGCACCAGCACTTAAAAGTTTCCAGATGGACCCTGTGATACAGTATACAGCTGGAAATAATGTAAAGTGTTTTACAAACACCAATAACAACCACTACTTTCGATAGTTTTTTAGATAGAGGATATTACACGGTGGCACAAAGATATCGAGTGGTGAATATATTTCACGAGTGAGCAGAGTGAACGTTTCTCAACCTGTTCTTTATATTATATGGACAGATCCAACCCCCCCCCCCCCCAAAAAAAAAAAAAAACCACTGCACTTCACTCCACTGAACTGTTCAAACTGGTATTTGATGTAGTCCTTATACAACACAATTAATGTGAAGAATAAAAAGTCAGGAGAGCGCACCAGCACTTAAAAGTTTCCAGATGGACCCTGTGATACAGTATACAGCTGGAAATAATGTAAAGTGTTTTACAAACACCAATAACTACCACTACTTTCGATAGTTTTTTTTAGATAGAGGATATTACACGGTGGCACAAAGATATGAAGTTTATCTTCGAGTGGTGAATATATTTCATAAGTGAGCAGAGTGAACATTTCTCAACCTGTTCTTTATTTTATATGGACAGATAAAAAAAAAAACCCAAAAAACACTACACTGAACTGTTCAAACTGGTATTTGATGTAGTCCTTATACAACACAATTAATGTGAAGAATAAAAAGTCAGGAGAGCGCACCAGCACTTAAAAGTTGAGATGGACCCTGTGATACAGTATACAGCTGGAAATAATGTAAAGTGTTTTACAAACACCAATAACTACCTGTTCTTTATGTTATATGGACATATAAAAAAAAAACGTGAGTTACGCGCATCAAGTCAGCGGGAAAACACTGGGAGTGACATCATCGGAGTGAAATATCAGGAATTATTTTTTTCGCGGTCCGGTTTCCATCAAAACGTGCGCTCTGATTGGCTTGCGAGCAGTCCGGAATCCTACGATCCGGACCCCGGTTTCGGACCTTTGGTGACTCGCTCGCTCACAGCAACAACAAACATAGTAGCAATTTTTTGTCAACATTTATTTTCACATTTCTCAGTATAATAGCATTAATTTTACAGCATGGATAGCGATAACAACAGTGTTCACAACGAAAGTGAGTTTTATTACCCTGATGAACACGAAATAAAAGAAGACATTTCAGGAGAAAGCTGAAAACGAGCTTGTAGCAGGTTTGTTCTAAATATGGTTTCCCTTTCGGGCACTCTCATTTTCTGTTAGAATTTGGTAAAGAAAAAATAAATATATTATTTACCAGCTTAAGGTCGGTCCGTATTGTGAAATACTGACCTCGGCCCAGACGCCTCGGCCAGGATTTTCAAGACCTCGGTCACAGTATTTCACGATACGGACCTCCCAGCTGGTAAATAATATATATATCTTCGAGTGGTGAGTATATTTCACGAGTGAGCAGAGTGAACATTTTTCAACCTGTTCTTTATATTATATGGACAGATAAAAAAAACCCCAAAAACAAAATGCGAGTTAATCAAAAGAACTTGAATTTTGACAAGTCAGCGGGAAAACACTGGGAGTGACATCATCGGAGTGAAATATCAGGAATTATTATACATACAGGACGCTTTTTCCATGGAACAAAAACATGTATTCTATTCTCTTCTAGCAGGTTTCATTCATTTGGTTTGATAACATGCAATATTGTTAGCATATCGCTTATCCTGTGTATTACGTCACTTTACCCAATGGAGAATGAGCGCTGAAGATGGTTTATGATATTGCATGGTTGTCAAGACAACATGACGTCACATGTTGGAGCTGGTGCGAATATCCACTGAGAGAGTTTTCTGCTGCGCATGCATGTGAAAGATGCGTTGAACACCCAAAAGGCTACCAGAACTTCACTAGATATCCTTCATGCATATTTACAAGAGAAAAACATACCAACGGACATCGAGAAACTGGAAAAGAGACACGTCAGAGATGTAAAAGGTCTGTGCTAGTGAGCGACTGTGACAGTTTGTAAACAAACATGGCCACCAGGTTTGCTTTGCTAAATACGGAAGATTCTGAGAGAATTTTGAAAGAGAAAGACGCGTTAAACACCCAAAAGGAATGGGTATTAATAATAATAATAATATTGGCTGGCTTTTTCTTGTGGTATATCAGATATATTCCATTCAGCTAGCATGATCTTGAACTCGTCTTCGACTCATTCAGTATCACGCTAGCTGAATGGAATATATTTGATATTGGCTGGTGTTGAGTTGTATATTATTTAAATATGTTACTCAGATCCGCAATGTATTTTGTATGAAAAATACGGGTTTTTCGACACAAGAATATAAACTTCATATCGTCAAGCAAATGTGTGATTTTTCTTTTTATTATATAGACACATTCACAAACAAAAAGTACCCAAATATATCAAAACAATTCATCAATATCTTCAAGTATGTTACTCAATGTCCCGGATGTAGTTTGTATGAAAAATATGAGTGGTGTATTTCCCAGTAAAACACTTGTGTCTGTGTGATATATGTACAGTAGGTAAACAGTGGCAGTACGGTGGTGCAGAGGTTAGCATTGTTGCCTCACACCAAGAAGGTTTAGGGTTCAAACCTGCCAGTCAACTGGGGCCTTTCTGTCTGGAGTTTGCATGTTGCGTTTGTGGGGTTTCTCTGGTTTCCTCCCATGGTCGAAAAAACATGAAGATTAAGGCCCTGTCCACACGGCAACGGATTCAGGTGACTCCGATACAACTGCTTATCGTTTAGGCCTGGCGTCCACACGGCACCGGCGTTTTGGGTGCCCAAAACGCAATCTTTTTGAGAATGGGTTCCAGAGTGGAAAGATCTGGCAACGTTGCCGTTGTGAAGTCGTCTGGATGAGTAGAACGGACTTGTTTACGATGACGTCACAACCACATGACTGTGAGTGCTTCACGCTGGGTAGAAGTGTAACGAACTCGATGCGAGTTGTCAACAAATCCTATAACTTGGTTCATGAAACGCGCTTACGAAATATTTTCACTGTGAATATTTATTGTGTAATGGTGCAAAGTGAGAGAGAGAGAGAGACTCTGCCCTTAGGGCAGAGTCAATCCCGCCAGCAAAAATAGGGAAAAAAGGAGCGATCTCACCCCTTCAGATGTTGGTTTAAGTCCTACAATACATTCCTCAAAAAGGGCATAGAAGAGCAAATTAATCCATCAACGTGTAGCATTCAATTTATTCCGGACCATTAAAGACGCCGCCTTCCGCGTAGAATCATACGTCATCCTCGCCGCCATATCGGATAGGTCAAAGCGGAGAATAAAGATTCATGTGCTGCGTTTAACTGTACCAACAGGTTTACCGTCCAAACGAGATCACATGGGATTACCTTTCACAGGTGAGAAACAACAAATTAATCCATCAACGTGTAGCATTCAATTTATTCCGGACCATTAAAGACGCCGCCTTCCGCGTAGAATCATACGTCATCCTTGCCGCCATATTGGGTAGGTCAAAGCGGAGAATAAAGATTAGCTGTATTTAACTGTACCAACAGGTTTGCCGTCCAAACGAGATCACATGGGATTACCTTACACAGGTGAGACTGGAAAAATACTTTTCATTGTATTTGGTCATTATAATGTAATTTTACGAACAGATTTTCCTGACTTTGTGGCTAATATGAAGTCTCGCGCATAATAGTTTATGCGCATGCGTCCTTACTTCTTCTATTGTTCTGGTGTCTCTGAAGGGACCGTCTTACAGCGCCCCTAGAGGTGTGGCATGTGTATTGCATCGTTTTCAGCAAGCGTTGCGTTGCCATATGGACCTGATATTTAACTGATCGTTGCCCATTTGGACGCGATATATTTTTAAATAACATCTCGTTGCCGTTGTCGTGTGGATGTAGCCTAAAGGCCAATTTATGCTGACAACCCAGTCCTCGCAGACGGTGTCACAGATAGCGTCTGCGTAGCCCCCCCACCTTCGCAGACGCTCTGCGCGCTCCTCCCAAAAATTGTGACCACCGCAGAAGCCTTGCAGACAGCGTCGCAGACAAGAGGGCTCTGATTGGTCCACTCTACATCCGCTGTACACGCACTTCCGCTTCCCTACTTTCCCGGTTTGTTTTGTTTTCACGACCGCCATTTTTAAAAACACGAGCGAAGATGGAGCAGCATGAAGAGCGGTTGATTGAGGAAGTGAGGAAGTACGTACATCTATACGACTCCAGTTCTAGTCATTATATAAAAAAAAAAAGTTATAGTCATTATAAGTAACTGGAGGATAAACACTCCACTAACCACACCCACCAACTACTCCTAGCGACTTCGCGCCCCCTTGCATTGTGGCGGTGAATAACATCGCGCATGCCTATTACTCCCCACTCAACAATAAATTACAACTGTCTAAGAAAAGCTATCTGCGAAAGCCTTGTCGCAAGAGCATGCAGAGGCCTTAAGTCAACTGGTGCCTCTAAATTGCCCATAGATGTGAGTGTGAATGGTTGTCTGTCTCTCTGTGTTAGCCCAACCATAGACTGACGACCTGTCCAGGGTGTACCCCACCTCTCACCTGAAGTGAGATGGGATTGGCTCCAGCTCACCCATGAGCCACAGTGGATAAGCAGTATAGATAATGGATATGTCAGCTTGAATGAATGGATTTTTTCACATATAGGATTTTTCTACAGGAAAAAAAATGCACAATTTTGTTTTTTTATTTTTCCCATCGCAGTCATTATGTTAACACAAACACATTGATATGTCCACACTGGTAGTGATCTGAAAACTTCCCTAACCCATTGTCTTCCCCTGAGCGCTTGATCTCTTCACTGACCCAATTAAGATGTTACCCACAATTATTTAATCGGCTTGCGTGTACACAAGCAGTTGTTACTGATTACCATTTGTGTCACTTTAAACAGCTCGAAATGACTCAACAAATCAGTACATGTGGTGTAGCCACTGACCTAGTTGAGAAAGACAGAAAACCAAGGGGTTAAGGCTCCATGTCTGCATACCTGCATGTGGTTACAACATCAGAGTGGCCAACACCACGAACCGGTTAACACTATTACACAGTCCTGCTACAGATGTTGAGGTTTCCTATGTTCAGTTGATGTTCTGTTCTCTCTGTAAGCTCTGCATACCTGAACTGGTAAGATTAGCTTGATTTACTGATAATCAGTTGCAGCCTAGATCTCTGTATGTCTCGAGATGTTGTCATGTATTCTTCTCAGAGAAGGTGATCGCAAGTTCTGTTTACTGTCTGAGAGCTCTGTAAATGTAGTAAAAATGACAGAAAGAACTGTTGGACTGATTACTAAAATATCTGTAACAATATTGTAAAGTGTGTCTTGGAAACCTTAGAAGTTGTGAAAATGTACCCACACGCACTGCTCCATTTAGATACGTTTTTCAGAGGTACATTATTGAGTCAGAATGATCAAGCTACGCTGCATGATAGGGAATGTCATATTGTGATTATTTTTCAATTTATTGAGAGTCTGGCATGTGACATGACTAGGCTGCATGGTTTTGGTATGAAAGTAAGATAAACGTAACCACTTCCATGAGATGCCACTGACTGGCAGCATCTGAGGTGCATTTTGTACACAACTGAAGTGCAGTTTGTTAAAGAGCATGCATTATGGTAACTTATGAGAAATACTGATTCATTATTATAGTAAATACTTATTATGTGGTCTTCAAGCCAGATTTAAGGACTGGTTAAAGGGCATATCCTGGACCAATTTAGTGTTTTTTTTTTTTTTTTATATGAATGTCCCTTTACACCAGGGGTGGGCAATTATTTTTTCCATGGGGCCACATGAGAAACAGAAAATTTTGTGGAGGGCCGGACCAAAAGGCTGAACTAAATTCTGCATAATATTAAGTGTATTTCTTTTATATAAAGCAATAAATAACATTGTTTTTACAAGCTGCTAAGACTGGTAAGAGTATGGAAAAAACGAGGTTGCCTTACAAAAAATGTAATTTATTCAGTCAAATTTCCCAAAACAATGGTTAACAAAATGTGAACGTTTGTACTTTTTTTTTCAGTCACATTCACCCCAAAACACAATAAAGACATCACAATATTGTCTTTCTACTCCAAATATCAAACAAGATACATCATATTATAATAATGATGCCCACATTTGTAGTCTAATCACCTCATTTGATGTTTTTCAGTTTTTTATTTGTTCAGTGAGAGAAATCTAGTCTCTGTTGGTATTTAACGAGTGCATCAGAGTCAGGTTGAATGTCTGAGGCGGAGATGCGAAGCACAGCTGACAGATGATCATCAGTCCATTCGGTGTAGGTATCAGATCTACAGATCGGCTCCGGCGCCTGCTGGTGACGTCATGCTATGTGATTGGCTGGACCATTTGAAGGATGACGTACAAGTTTGTGGTTGGTCTGGACAAATTACGGAAGTAGTTATCGCGGGATTAGGTTTCGTGGGATTTCATGTCATGTTCATGTCGCGCGCATTGCGTTTTTGTTGAACACAACTTCAAAATAAAAGCAATGCACATTCAGTCCATGCATGAGGTAAAATTAGAAAATACGTTTATTTTGTAATTTCTAATTAACCTTACGCGGGCCGGTCAGAATGAACCGAAGGGCCGGATGCGGCCCGCGGGCCGTAAAATGCCCAGGTCTGCTTTACACACTCATCCAGAAGGGTAATTTTGCACAAGGCCATCTGTCTACAGCAGAAAAAAATAAAATAACAAAACGCGTCTGGAAAAATCCCAAGGGAGTCTGGAGCCAGATTGATCCAGATTTGTGACGTCACGTGTGGATCCGCCAGCAGGCTGAGAGACCCTGCATGGGTTCAGTGCACAGTCTGTGTAGACCAAGTTTAGCAGCTAGCGATTTTGCATTGAAATATGGAATTGTTGCCTGAGCACAATGTTAATTCACCTTTGGATGAAGAATATAATGAGATGTCAGAATTGGGGCTTCATCTGTTTGGATTTGATGATTCAAGTATTCAATAGTAGTTCAAAATTACTATTATGTATTTATATCTTTCTTCATTTAGAAGGGTACTGGCTACTGTAGGAGAAAGATTTCATAAGCTACACACATGGACTCGGCTAAGCAGGGTTGTATATACATTTAATGTGTCTGACAGGTCCCTTGATACATGTGAAGTAAGTGCATTATCGACCAGCGCTTTCATGTTGTTTACTTTTGTGTGTGTCAATAAATAACATTATCCGTGTACCACACAAACACAGGAACACCTAATTTAGAGTATAGTCTCTCTTATTTCTTACCCTGGCAACAGTCAACTTGTGAATTGCCGATTTTCTTGGTCTTTTTCTCGGCTCTGCTTGGTCCTCGGCTTCGAGGGCCTCAGTGGATGCGGCACTTCGCCTTCTGTCAGGGGAGACGAACACGGCTGGCTCCTTTGGTGACGCTGACACAAATGGAGACAGTGTTGCTTTGGGCATTCTAACAGATGGAACTGCGTCTTTTTTTTCAGATCAAGTTGCTTCTTGAAGCCCATTTCCCACTGCAAATAGTTCTCAAAGTTGTCGGGCTTTATGAAGTGAGCCCCGCATATGATGCTGTGGTCTGTTGCATGTTGCCAGTTTTTACGGGTGCCTCGCACGAAGCGCTCCCATTTCTCTCTCATTGTCCGGTCTTTTGGAAAACGATGAGTACTAATCCCATCATGATTGATGTTGCTACACCCTCCTACGATACATCTGTTAACCATTTTAATAATTATGTGATAACATTGAAGAAATTTGCAGAAAACCACCAGGTCATATTCTCATAAACAAACCAACGCTGACATGGGATTCAGAAGGAGGCATCCCGCACGTGACGTCACGAAAATCAGTGTTTGCCAGAAATCCAAATGCCAAGTTTTTTCAGAGGCGGACCAATTTGCCTCAAATGGCTTGATTTCAACTGAATTTTTCTGGTATTGCGCAAGGTAAAAAAATTGCACAAAATGTGACAGATATTTGACCAAAGTTTAATATAAAATAAGAGAATTACATTGATCTTTCGCCCGTAGTCAGCTGGGATAGGCTCCAGCTTGCCTGCGACCCTGTAGAACAGGATAAAGCAGCTAGAGATGATGAGATGAGATGAGACATTGATCTTGCTCCTAAATATACCCAAGATGTGCCCTTTAATATGGTCATAAAGTTGGGTCAGTGGTACGGTAGCTTATTGGTTACTTTATTCAGTGATGCAAAGGTTGGGAGAGTAAATCGTAGTGCTCAGAAGAGCCACTTTTCCTTCCTGCCTCATTTCTAAGTTGTTTTAGGCCAAATTGTCTGTCAGATGAATAATTAAAATGCCTCTGTTGGAGGCCAGGAACTAATTTTGAGAGCAACATTTGCTCTGATACAAACTGAAGTTTTTATTAGAAGCTAGCAGGTCTGAGCAAGAAATAACATTCCACGAGATCTTATCTTATTGGTCTATTTCTAATCTTGTAAAGTCTCGTCATCTGAGGACAGTTATTTAGGGGGTGCTATTCTAAAAGTGAACAGCTGAAATGAAAACCATTGCATGTTTTACATTATGACTAGACCAGCTAGACTCTGAGCATGTTGAACAACCAGTTAGCATTAATGAGTTTATATATGTTAATATGTTCTTTTCCTGTATCTTTATTTTTGAATTTTGCAAACTGAGGCTTATTTTAAAATGTCAGCAAGGATCTGCAGAATTGTGCCTGGGGAAGTGGTAGCTCAGAAGATAAGGGTTTACACTGGTGCCCACAAGGCTTTGGGTTCAAATTCCACTACTTTTGGAGAGCCACTGTTGAGCTTTTTAATTGATTTTTGCCTCACTTCTATATTACTTTGAATAAAAGTAGCTATTGAAAAGGAATGGTGTCAGTATATCAGATACTGATTTTTATTTTTTTTATTTTTTAGAGTAATACTCCTTAAGCATGAACATAAGTCATTTAATCAGTAACTAATAAAGAACTTTATGTATCACCACAAGCATATCCATTCATCCTGATCATCATTAGGACCCATCATCATATCTGCACTAAGTATCAGTATAACAATGTTTATTATATCTATTGTAGATATAATTCACTGGATATGCGCAGTCGCGCACTCTAATTGGCTGCTCGACTACTAGGCTATCAGCTTATATACTGTGAGTTGAGAAAAACAAAATGGCAGAGCGTTTTGCTGAAACAACCGAGGACGAAATAAAACTCTACTCGAAAACAAACACACACACACACACACACACTAAAAAAGCAACAAAATATGAAATGAAGGTATTTGATGGTAAGAAATTTTTTTTTTACTTTGTAAGAATTATTTTTTTTAGCATTTTTCACAAATTGCTACTGTCATTTTGCTGGTTTGTTTCCATTCTTCATCTTTAAGCATTAAAATTTGTTGAATATTTTTTAGACTGGTTCAAAACCTCAAAGAAGTTTGAAAATGACATCACTGAAATGTCCAAGGAAAAATTAAATAAATGTTTAAAGCTATTCTATACCTCAGCAAGACCGCACTCTACAAAAAAGCAACACTAAAGTCAATTCATGCAGCCATCAATAGGTTTTTAAGAAGTCCGCCTAAGTGGAAATGATTTTGTCGGACGTTTTGTATAAAGTTTTTATTTCTCAAATTTGCAAAAAATAAAAAAAAATGCTCTGTTTCTCAAAATCCAGTGAACGTGGATAGAATAAAGCAATTATTCCACTCCATCTCGTCGTACATGGCTTACAGCCGAGTCAGCGTTACGCGTTTTGTCGGCTATCAGCTCACGTACGACTCGATTTCGTGGAATAACTGTTAAATAACAGAATAATATAAAAGCACCGTAGTGGATTTAAGCTGTTATTTGCTCATAATGTGATAGTACTTACATGACAGCGTGCCCCTATTGTATTTTTTAAGTCTCATTTTTTAACATGAAGGTCTTTTGTGCAATACTGTATGACAGGGGTTTTCAAAGTGTGGGAGAGTCAGCCCCCCCTCACAATTTTTGTTGTTGCTATACTTAATGTTCCATTCATATTTTTTAAAAATGGTTGTTGTACACATTTTTATTTTTTTCTTTTACACATTTTAAACATCTGTGCTTTTTGAAAACCTCTTTTTTTTACACATTTTAAACATCTGTGCTTTTTGAAAACATCTTTTTTTACACATTTTAAACATCTGTGCTTTTTTAAAACATCTTTTTTTTACACATTTAAAACATATGAGCTTTTAAAACCTCTTTTTTACACATTTTAACATCTGTGCTTTTTAAAACATCTTTTTTTTACACATTTAAAACATATGAGCTTTTAAAACCTCTTTTTACACATTTTAAACATCTGTGCTTTTTTAAAACATCTTTTTTTACACATTTAAAACATGTGCTTTTTAAAACATCTTTTTTTTTTTTTACAAATTTTAAACATCTGTGCTTTTTTTTTTAAAACATCTTGTTTTACACATTTTAAACATCTCATAGCATCATTAGCTAGCACCTCTTGGCAGACACCACACTGTGGCAGTGGAGCATCTTCAGATCCAGTCCATGAAAATCCAAACTTTAAATAATCTTGGTCATACTTCCTTCTTTTTTTGCTTGGCCCAGACTCTGTCTCCTCACTCACTGTAGCTTTTGGTACTAAAAATTGATCCATTTTGTCTCTGGCAAAGGCTAGCTGAATTTCGCTAAATGTCCGCAATAGTAACTTATTCTGGTTTATTTTTCCTCACGTTGCGCCCCCCCTGAAGAACTATGGCGCCCCCTAGGGGAGGCGCGCCCCACACTTTGAAAAGCCCTGCTGTATGACAATGTTTAAACCATGTTTTGACTATAGCATGTATTTTTAACAAGTCCTCTTGGAATTTTGGCTCATTTTTGAGCATTAAATGAGCTTCGCAAAAACAGATGAGACTGATGAAGAGCCAGTGTGTTGTGTAAACAGTGGGAAAATTAAGTCAGGTCTCTAAAATCTCTGTTGTCGCAATGCAACGGAATGTATGCTTCACTATTACGTACTGTCTGACTAGCTGTTGTGAGATTTATTCCTTTCAAGTTTTTTTAAATGGTAGACATTTTATTTTATTACAGAAACTTCAGAAGTTTTGCTTTTTAACAGTAGTCTGCTAACAGAGATGATGAGTCTCGCAGAAGTTAAAGATATAGACATTAAGTCATTTTCATGTTGAGCTTTTTTCCCTTTGATCAGAGAACAGGGGATTTTTTTCACAATACTCTTTTTTTTTTATTAATTATGAATGTCCTTGAGATTATCCCAGTGAATAGACTTCCTGCTTTCCTCATTCTGTAAGCAAGTCATAGTCAGGGTAATTGTTTGTAGATGGTGATTGTTTGTTGTACTGTTTTTTTTTTTTTTGGGGGGGGGGGGGGGGGGGTTTGTCTTTCTGTGCAGTAATCAATATAATTTCATGTAATTACACATTAGTTAATGAACAGTTATAGGACAGCTATTTACTCCTGGTCTTACACCCACTACCATTCTGCATGATACCATTCTGCAAGCACATGTTACATGCAGAATGGTTTATAACCCTTTTGTTTGATAAAGGTTGCCGTGACTTATTTGAGTACATCATTCAGACATAGTCTCATGCAAATTCCATTAAATGCCCTTTGTTCAACTGGCTTGATATCAAAGCCATCTTAACAAATTGTACAAAAGGGAACAGGCCTTTACAAAGGGAAAGCAAAAAAACAACAAAGTTATGTCTTGAATAGTTAGTGCAGTGAGGGAAAAGAATGTGGCTCTTGTAGGTAATGTTGGTCTTGACATGTGCTTCAGTAGATCTGAGAGTGGAAAATATGCAGGACCCCAGCTGCTTAGTGTTTCACACAGCTTTTCTTTACTAGCATTAATGCTACTTGTACTGGGTGAGTTGTAGCCCAGGAAGAAATTGTACAAGTCATAACCTCTTTTCCACGAAAGGATTAAACAGTTAGCAACTGTTGCATTGTGCTGTTCTGTGTGAACAGTTACTGTTTCTTTGTCCATTTGTCATGCTTTTGAATCAGGACTAAACATTAACTAGAACGAGACTAGAGCACTAGAACACTATGATTTCAGTTAAAAGGAAATTTCAGTTAAAATGGAAAGATATCTTTTTCTTGGCACGAACCAAAAGACTGAAATCGGAGGGGACCTTTACTGTATGTTCCAAGCTAAACTGTGTCTTGATGGAAATTTGGGCCTGAGTGAAATATTGGTTGGCAGTGAATGAACTATTGGTTGGCTACTTTTTCAAACATTACATTAAAACACATTTACAGTGTTTTGCAAAAGTATTCATCCCTCTTGGTGTTTGTCCTGTTTTGTCGCATTACAAGCTGGAATTAAAATGGCTTTTTGGGGGGTTAGCACCATTTGATTTACACACCATGCCTACCACTTTAAAGGTGCAATTTTAATTTTTTTTTTTAATTGTGACACAAACAATAATTAAGATTAAAAAAAAAACAGAGAAATCTGGAGTGTACATAGGTATTCACCCCCTTTCATATGAAACCCCTAAATAAGAGGTGGTCCAAACAATTCACTTCATAAGTCATATAATTAGTTACTTAAAATCCACCTCAAAGTGTCACATGATGTCTGTATAAATCAACCTGTTCTGGAAGGACCCTGACTCTGCTACTAAGCAAGCAACATGAAAACCAAGGAGCCTCCAAACAGGTCAGAGACAAAGTTGTGGAGAAATATAGATCAGGGTTGGGTCATAAAAAATATCCCAAACTTTGAATATCCCACAGAGCACCATTAAATCCATTATAGCAAAATGGAAAGAATATGGCACCACTACAAACCTGACAAGAGAAGGCCGCCCACCAAAACTCACAGACCAGGCAAGGAGGTCATTAATCAGAGATGCAACAAAGACACCAAAGATAACACTGAAGGAGCTGGAAAGATCCACAACGGAGATGGGAGTCTCTGTCCACAGGACCACTTTAAGCCATACAGTCAACAGAGTGGGGCTTTATGGAAGGGTGGCCAGAAAAAAAGCCATTGCGTAATGAAGAAAAAAAGAAACACATTTGGAGTTTGCCCAACAACATGTGGCAGACTCCCCAAACACATGGAAGAAGATTCTCTGGTCAATTGAGACAAAAATTAAACTTTTTGGCCATCATGGGAAATGCCACGTGTGGTGCAAACCCAACACCCTGAGAACACCATCCTTACAATGAAGCATGATGGTGGCAGCATCATGCTGTGGGGATGTTTTTCATCTGCAGGGACAGGAAAGCTGGTCAGGACTGAAGGAAAGATGGATGGCACTAAACACAGGGCACTTCTGGAGGAAAACCTGTTTGAGTCAGCCAGAGGTTTGAGACTAGGATGAAGGTTCACGGTCCAGCAGGACAATGACCCTAAACATACTGCTAAAGCTACACTGGAGTGGTTTTAAAGAGAAACATTTAAATGTCTTAGAATGGCCTAGTCAAAGCCCAGACCTCAATCCAATTGAGAATCTGTGGCATAACTTGAAGATTGCTGTATACCAACGCAACCCATCTAACTTGAAGGAGTTGGAGCAGTTTTGCCTTGAGGAATGGGCAAAAATCCCAGTGGCTACATGTGCTAAGCTAATAGAGATGTACTCCAAGAGATTTGCAACTGTAATTGCAGCAAAAGGTGGCTCTAAAAAGTATAGACTTTGCGGGGGGTGAATACCTATGCACACTCCAGATTTCTGTTTTTTCATCTTAATTATTGTTTGTGTCACAACAACAACAACAAAAAAATGCACCTTTAAAGTGGTAGGCATGGTGTGTAAATCAAATGGTGCTAACTCCCCAAAAAAATCCATTTTAATTTGACAGATGCAACAGAACAGGGCAAACACCCAAGGGGATGAATACTTTTGCAAGACACTGTATGACTACAGTACTATTTTGAACAGGGCTGTAAGTATATTGCTGTTTTTGTCTTTCTCATCTCATCTCATTATCTCTAGCCGCTTTATCCTGTTCTACAGGGTCGCAGGCAAGCTGGAGCCTATCCCAGCTGACTACGGGCGAAAGGCGGGGTACACCCTGGACAAGTCGCCAGGTCATCACAGGGCTGACACATACTGTAGACACAGACAACCATTCACACTCACATTCACACCTACGGTCAATTTAGAGTCACCAGTTAACCTAACCTGCATGTCTTTGGACTGTGGGGGGAAACCGGAGCACCCGGAGGAAACCCACGCGGACACGGGGAGAACATGCAAACTCCACACAGAAAGGCCCTCGCCGGCCCCGGGGCTCGAACCCAGGACCTTCTTGCTGTGAGGCGACAGTGCTAACCACTACACCACCGTGCCGCCCTGTTTTTGTCTTTATTTGAGTTAATCATTAATAATTTATCTTGGTTTAACTTGTATGTGGTAAAAATTCATCTGCTGTCAGTGCACAAAGTTTTCATAAAAACAAACCAAAAAATAGAACAGTCTGCGTGTACAGAATTCTTTAGCCCAGTGGTTCCCAAAGTGGGGGGGCGCACCCCCCAGGGGGGGCGCAGAGCCATTTCAGGGGGGGCGCGGATGGAATGAATGAATGAATCAATCAATAAATTACACTGCTAGCATAACATGGAGAAGTTTTTGGCGGGGGGCGCGGGGCTCCCACGTAAACGCAAATCAGAGGATGAAGTATCGCCAAATGTGCTTCCAAAGCAAGTTCATTCCAAGGCAAAGACAAGAAAATATGACGACACATATCTTGTCTTTGGCTTCACCTGTACAACGGTGGGTAATGAGGAGAGACCGCAGTGTGTTGTCTGTCTTAAAGTGCTAGCTTGTGACAGCTTGAAGCCGAACAAGCTAAGACACCACTTGGAGACAAAACATCCAGAGCACAAAGACAAGCCAGTTGAGTTTTTCAGACAAAAACTCGTAAACTGCCGTGCTCAACAGTCCCTATTTACTAAAGCTGCATCCGTGCCGGCAAATGCTCAACTCGCCTCATATAAAGTTGCCTACCGAGTGGCACAGTGTAAAAAGCCGCACACAATAGCGGAGGAATTAGTACTTCCCTGTGCTATGGACATGGTATCAACTATGCTTGATGACACTGCAGCTAGCAAACTAAGGGCTATTCCTCTGTCCAACAACACCATCGGCAGGCGCATTTATGACATGTCAAAGGACATAGAGGAGCAGCTTAATGACAAAGTGCGTGACAGCCGCTTTTCTCTACAGATGGATGAAGCCACTGACAGTAACAAAGACTGTTTATTAATTACTTACGTCAGATTCATAGATGGAGATGACATGAGGGAGGAATTGCTTTTCTGCAAAAAAGGTACTGGCAGAGCCACAGCAGAAGAACTGTTTAAAATCATTGACTCTTACTTGAAAGAGGCCAACCTGAAATGGGAGGACTGTGTGGGGATCTGCACTGACGGGGCGCAGGCTATGGCTGGGAAACGGGCAGGGCTGCAAGCGCTCATCAAGCATGTCTCCCCCAATGTGCAGTGGACGCACTGCATGATACACTGCGAAGCGCTGGCATCTAAACAGCTGAGTCCCGAGCTGAATGATGTAATGACCGACGTTATTGCCACCGTCAACTACATCAAAACACGACCTGTCAAAGCCCAGATTTTTTCGGCACTGTGCGAGGAAATGGGCTTTGACCACACAGCTGTTCTGTTTCACAGCGAGTCCCGATGGCTGTCACGTGGGACGGTGCTGTCCAGGGTCTTTGAACTGCGAGATGAAATCCGCATCTTTTTGAAGGAAGAGGGCAATGATCTTGCCCACAAATTTTACTGTAACAAGTTCCTCATGAAACTTGCATACCTCAGTGACATGTTTCTGAAACTCAATGAAGTGAATTTGCAGCTGCAGGGCACAAATACACACCTCCCACATCTGGCAGACAAAATCACATCATTCACCAGAAAACTTGAGATGTGGCTGCAGCGAGTGAAGGTTGGAAATGTGGACTCATTTGAGAACCTGAAATCATTCATTGAAGACAACAAACTGCAGAACACAGTGATCCCATGCATGAAGGCACACATCTCTGCCCTTCAGAACCATTTCCAGAAATATTTCCTGATGCAGGATCCCAAAGAATATGACTGGATCCGTGACCCCTTCAGTGCAACACCACCTTCCGACTCCAGCACATCAGAGGAGGAACAGTTCATTGATGTCACCTCTGATTCAACAGTGAGGCTGCAGTTTCAGTCAGAGACACTGGCTGCATTTTGGATTGGAGTGGAGAAAGATTACCCACTGTGAAGTAAGAGAGCCCTGGCCATACTTCTTCTTTTTGCCACATCCTACCTATGTGAGAGAGGTTTTTCTGCTGTGGCCTCAATCAAGACAAAATACAGATCAAAGCTGGACATTGAAAATGAACTCAGAGTGGCAATCTCAAAACTGCAGCCCAGATTTGAGAAGATCTGCAGCATGAAGCAGGCCCACACCAGTCACTGAAAAGATGCGAGGATTAAAGGTGTCATTTTTGCACAACAAATCTTTAGGTTTTTGTTTTTTTCTTCTCAGGGAGTTGGTCATGTTTTAAAACCCATTTTTGCAGAGAGGCAATGTTTGAAAACTGCATTGATAACAATGTTGAATATTAAAAAAAGAAACCTGTTACACAGTTAAGGTGCTTGAAAACAGTTATACTCATCTCATCTCATCATCTCTAGCCGCTTTATCCTGTTCTACAGGGTCGCAGGCAAGCTGGAGCCTATCCCAGCTGACTACGGGCGAAAGGCGGGGTACACCCTGGACAAGTCACCAGGTCATCACAGGGCTGACACATAGACACAGACAACCATTCACACCTACGGTCAATTTAGAGTCACCAGTTAACCTAACCTGCATGTCTTTGGACTGTGGGGGAAACCGGAGCACTCGGAGGAAACCCATGCGGACACGGGGAGAACATGCAAACTCCGCACAGAAAGGCCCTCGCCGGCCACGGGGCTCGAACCCGGACCTTCTTGCTGTGAGGTGACAGCGCTAACCACTACACCACCGTGCTGCCAACAGTTATACTTATAATTATATTGCAACCTGTAGTTTATGGCAGTTTACTTTTATTTGTTCAAAAAAGGTTGAGGTTTGTATTAATAAACTGCAATGGAGTCTGAAAACAAAATGTGTATGTGTGTCCTGTTTATCTTTTTTTTTTTCTCTCTTTTTGTCTGGGGGAGTGGTGCAAAAATTTTCTTATCTACCAAAGGGGGGCCCAGCAGAGAAAGTTTGGGAACCACTGCTTTAGCCTTTCAGTGAAAGAGGCTAATGGACCTTAAAGTCAAACAAAACCCATAAACACCATTTGCAGATCACAGCAAGTGTCCTGATGTACCCTCCACGTGTTTAAATTAAAAATAAAAGTTTATAGCAACAGTTTATATATTTTAAAGGTAATGATATTGCTAAAAATAGACCTACCTGGACGCAACTGTTTGCACTGAAACCGGATATCTGCCTGTGACATTAACGGCACGCAAGTACGCTGTTTATCTTCATAACACAGAGCCATCAAATAAAGGCCTCTAATAAATAAATAAAAAAAAAACACATCACTGGGCACCACTGCGCTCTCTCTGTCTGTTCACTGCTTCAGATGGGTCAAATGCAGAGAAAGAACTTCACTGTGTTGTAATGTATATGTGACTAATAAAGGCTAAAAATCTAATCAGAAATTTCCTGTAACCATGTGACTTTTACTGGCAACAAAATACGCCAACAACAGACTTCACTTTTATGAAGTATCTCATTCGGCTAGATAACACATACGTAATACTGACACAGACACTAGTCAACAATCCCGTTGCCACTGCAATGCGATTCTTGTCATTTAAAAAGATAGCTTTTTCTCAGTGAATAAAAACAAACAAAAGCATGTCACATAAAATGATCAGTGATCTGGGTTATTTTTTACCCAAACGCTTGATACTCGGGTATCTTTAGGGTTGTTTAGAACAATTTAGAAGTGATGTGTCCACTAGATCTCAGCCTCGGTCAGTCATGTAGTGTGTAGGTGATGTCACGATTCATACTCAGAGCATGATATTTGAACCTCAGAGAGAGTAAGAAGTCAGCGCCCAGGGACATTGTTTTTCTTTTAAAATAAAATCTGTAGGCGGCACGGTAGTGTAGTGGTTAGCGCTGTTGCCTCACAGCAAGAAGGTCTGGGTTCGAGCCCCATGGCTGGTGAGGGCCTTTCTGTGTGGAGTTTGCATGTTCTCCCCGTGTCCACGTGGGTTTCCTTCGGGTGCTCCGGTTTCCCCCACAGTCCAAAGACATGCAGGTTAGGTTAACTGGTGACTCTAAATTGACTGTAGGTGTGAATGTGAGTGTGAATGGTTGTGTGTGTCTATGTGTCAGCCCTGTGATGACCTGGCGACTTGTCCAGGGTGTACCCCGCCTTTCGCCCGTAGTCAGCTGGGATAGGCTCCAGCTTGCCTGCGACCCTGTAGAACAGGATAAAGTGGCTAGAGATAATGAGATGAGATGAGATAAAATCTGTACAGAGTATACATGTACAAATATGAACAAGTGAACACTCGAACGTGTCTTGTATGGATATTATCTGGCAGTATAAAGGAGTTTATTTTTTGGGTTTTGTTAATCTTTAACTTTTGAGCATTTCTTTTCTGTCCATTCAGTCTAACTATCAAAAGTTAAATATTTCTTAAATTTCATAAATATTAGATGCCTTTTCTAATGATGCACATACACAGCTTGTGAAACTTTTACAAGATTTCTTTTTTGCCAATTTGATATTGTTTGTTATCCTCTAAATTTGATCTAAGCCCTGGAGGTGGGAAAGCTGAGTCTCGGGGATCAAAACAAGTCGCAGAATGTGATATTACATGAAAACATTATTTTTGGCCAGGCCACTACTGCAGCAAGCAAGTTATGTGTTTTTGTGTTTCAGATTGATGATACAATCAAGAAGTGTAATGAAGTTGGTTAGGCTTTTGCAAGCCGGAGGGCTCCTTCATGGAAACTGATACTGGGCATAGCCTTAGCATCCTGCTGTCTCCTTTATAAATGCTTTTATCTTAATGCCTTTCTTACCATTAGGTTTAGACTAGACCAAAGACTTGCCACTGGTTCCCATGTTTAGAAGTTATGTCGTAATAAGCGTAGATGTCAAAAGGTAGTGCTTTTAATGATAAACTGAACTTTATCATATAGGCATTTGTCATTTTAATCAATTAGTATTAAGTGAAGGCAATTAGATTTACATAATGGAGAATGTAACTAGCATTATATGCCCCTGTTGACTATTAATGGTGATAAATAAATGGTACTACCATCATCTGCATTGTGTTGGATACTTCAGGCAAATGTACAAATAGATCAGGCTATGGATTTTGGTCGGTGTTTAAGCATGGGCTCCTTCATAAGGAAACAGAGTGTCGTGAGAACACTCTTTATGTAAACCCAGATTTAATTGTGCACTAACGAGTGTGCCTAAAACTATATTTAGCTCAATTATGGATACATAGAAGATTAGTTATTAGGCAACAATCACTACAATGCTAATCAGTGGTGTTATATTCTCTCTCATAGGAATGTTCACCCTCACGGAAGTTGCCTCTCTGAATGACATCCAGCCAACCTATCGGATTTTGAAACCATGGTGGGATGTTTTCATGGATTATTTGGGTATTGTAATGCTCATGGTGGCAATATTTGCTGGGACAATGCAGTTAACCAAAGACCAGGTAGTTTGCTTACCTGTTCTGGATTCGTGGGAAGAGTCGGTCACCACACAGAAGCCACCAGAAACAGCTTCTGGCCTCGGGGCAGGAGGAAACCGAGTGACATTAGCAACTGTGCCTTCAGCAAACAAAGACCAGCCTGACACAGTTGTCCATCAGCAGCGTTTCTCTGAGTCAGCTACAGTCACACATCCTCAGCCAACGGGGGTGAAAACAAACATGGACTTTCAGCAGTATGTCTTTGTCAACCAGATGTGCTACCATGTTGCCCTTCCCTGGTATTCAAAGTACTTTCCCTATCTTGCTCTTATTCACACAATTGTCCTCATGGTCAGCAGCAACTTTTGGTTCAAGTATCCAAAGACAAGTTCAAAAATTGAGCATTTTGTGTCAATTTTAGGGAAGTGTTTTGAGTCCCCTTGGACCACTAAAGCATTGTCTGAGACAGCTTGTGAAGATTCAGAGGAGAATAAGCAAAGAATGACCGGAGGCCTCTCATTACCAAAGCATTTATCCACCAGCAGTGAGGAGGGGAGTCCAAGCCCATCCACACCAATGCTGGGAAAATCCAGTGTTAAATTTTCTACTGAAAAGCCTGTAATTGAAGTTCCAAGCATGACCATATTGGACAAGAAAGATGGTGAGCAAGCCAAGGCCCTTTTTGAAAAAGTGAGGAAGTTTCGTGTGCATGTTGAGGACAGTGACTTGATCTACAAACTCTATGTCGCACAGACTGTAATTAAGACAGTGAAGTTCATTTTGATCTTGTGTTACACAACAACATTTGTTGCATACATTAATTTTGAGCATGATTGTCAACCAGATGTTAAGCATTTAACTGGATACACCAAATTCCAGTGTACTCATAATATGGCATTCATGTTGAAAAAGTTGCTCATTAGCTATATTGCCATTATTTGTGTCTATGGCTTGGTATGCATTCACACGCTTTTTTGGTTGTTCAGGCGGCCTCTGAAGGAGTACTCATTTGAGAAGGTGAGAGAGGAGAGCAGCTTTAGTGACATACCAGATGTAAAGAATGACTTTGCATTCCTCTTGCACATGGTAGACCAATACGACCAATTATACTCTAAACGCTTTGGTGTCTTTCTCTCAGAGGTCAGTGAAAACAAACTGCGGGAAATTAGCTTGAATCACGAGTGGACATTTGAGAAGCTACGGCAGCATGTGACCCGGAACGTGCAAGATAAGTTGGAGCTCCATTTGTTTATGCTCTCAGGTGTTCCTGATGCAGTGTTTGACCTCACTGACCTTGAGATATTGAAGCTTGAGCTAATCCCTGAAGCACGGATAACAGCAAAGATTTCCCAGATGACCAACCTTCAGGAACTGCATTTATATCATTGCCCTGCCAAAGTTGAGCAGACTGCATTCAGTTTTCTCCGTGATCACCTACGGTGCCTTCATGTCAAGTTTACAGATGTTGCAGAGATACCCCAGTGGGTTTACTTGTTGAAGAACTTGAGGGAGCTCTACTTGGTGGGAAACCTGAACTCTGAAAATAACAAGATGATCGGCTTGGAATCCCTCAGGGACCTGAGGCATCTGAAAGTGCTCCATTTGAAGAGCAACCTTACTAAGGTCCCAACAAACATAACAGACTTGGCCCCCCATCTGGTCAAACTCGTGGTACACAATGATGGTACGAAGCTCTTGGTATTGAACAGTTTGAAAAAGATGATGAACCTTGCTGATCTTGAGTTGCATAATTGTGAACTGGAAAGAATACCACATGCCATTTTTAGTTTGACAAATCTACAGGAGTTAGACTTGAAATCCAACAATATTCGCACCATTGAGGAGGTTATCAGCTTCCAACACCTAAAAAGGCTTACGTGCCTCAAACTTTGGCACAATAAGATCATCACCATTCCACTGTCCATAGGTCAAGTAAAGAACCTTGAGTCCCTTTATCTTTCTCACAACAAATTAGAATCCTTGCCTACATCTTTATTTAATTTACCTAAGCTAAGATATTTGGACGTAAGTCACAACTCCATTGTGGTGATTCCAACAGACGTAGGATTCCTGCAGAACCTTCAGCACTTTGCCATCACAGGAAACAAGGTGGAAGTGGTGCCCAAGCACCTGTTCAAATGTAACAAACTGCGTACCCTGTGTTTGGGCCAAAATTGTATCTCTTCCCTGCCAGAGAAAATTGGCCAGCTGGTGCAGCTGATACATCTTGAGTTAAAGGGAAATTGTCTGGACCGCCTTCCAGCCCAGCTTGGACAGTGTAGACTCTTGCGTCGAAGTGGTCTGATTGTGGAGGATCACCTGTTTGATTCTCTGCCGATAGATGTCAAAGACAGCATTAATCAGGAAAGCAATGCTACGTATGTTAATGGGATGTAGGAGTTTCATAGAAAAGGGTCTCTGCAGCTCATTCTGCTGGTTGTTGTTTGACCAAAATCTGGTATCAATGTTGAATGAGATTATACAAAGAGGGCACAATGTTTTCTTTATTTCTATGGTTTGTAATGAGTTTGTGAACTGGTGAGGACGGTTTGGCTCAGGACATGTTGCACCAAAATGAAATGCTTTAAACCATTGGAATTAACCAAGCATATTAGAGTACATTCTGTTGTCTACGAACGAAATATGATCAGTAGGGCATATTGTTGTACTAACAAAATTTGTTGATTTGACTGGAAATGTTTAAAAAAAACTATAAATGACTCTGTTTGCAATATTTTTATTTCCCCGATACAAAGCCATCGGTTTCATGTTTCAGTTGCAAACTGCTCTTTCTGCAGTCTTTCATTTGTTGATGCAGCCATGTTTTGTATTTTAACTAATGGCTTTCCACACAGTACAACCCACATTGTGGTGCAGTTACTGACTGTATTTATTCATTTTTAGAAGAAATCAGGTAAGTGGTTAAAAAAAAAAAAAAAACTTTGTGTATGACAACATATTATAAGGAACCATTAGTGCACCCAATGCATGGTCCTTGCTGCTCATAACACTTCAGCACAGAAATTGTTTTAATATTTATTCTTCTACTGTTCTAATTCTACATGTTAGCCAGAAAACTTGTATAGAATCAGAATTTATGTTAAAAACTACTGCTAAACATTGTACTGGTTACTCTAAGTGGGAATACAAATGCTTGTACGTTTTAATTTTTTTTTTTTGCTTTATAAACAGTTTACGTGCAGTTTTCAGTAACCAACCTATTAAATACTCTATATGCTACTTTGGCTGCATTAAACTGCATACTGTCAGCTTTTGAGGAACTTCCACTACAGAAAATTCAGGCTGAGAGTTAGACTGATTAGAGCTTTCCTATTTACATATTTCCATTAGAATAAGAATAGTTTAATTCACTAAATGTATAGATTACACTTGCACGTGACTAACAAGACCATCAATGATGGTGTAGCTCACTCCAGCCCCGTCTAGTCCAGAAGGAACAATCTAAAGTGGGCCACCTTGCGCAATAAATGTTGCATGCTATGGACACTATATAGAAGTTATATCCACCCTAGGAATACCGACCTATTTGCCAGAAAGAATCCAAAACGGTGAGGAATTGACCGAGAAGAAGCGATTTTTGTTGAACTGCTCATTAAGGATTAATTAGTCCATAACTTCATTAATAATTGAAAAGAAGCAAATCTGGGTAGAAGTTTTATGCATCCTAGCTACCCCTACCTTCATGCCCGAAAGAATCAAAATCTGAAGAATTGAGGGAGAAGAAGCGATTTGTGTGGAAACTGCTCATTAGGGCTAAATTACTCTATATCTTAATTATTAATTGCAATTATGCAAATTTGTGTAGAAGCTATATGCACCCCAGGCAGACCTACTTTCCTGCCAAAAAGAATAAAAATCGGTGAAGAATTGAGAGAGAAGAAGCGATTTTCATGAAATGTCGACGACGCCGGATGAACGACAGACACCACATGATGGCATAAGCTCATCACCTGCCAGCTGGATAAGTTAATAAGCATGACAATGTTCAACATACAACATCACATACTCATAAAATTATGACTGTACAAAACAAGGTGCAAGTACCAAAACTAAAGCATCAGAAGGTGACTGTAATTAGTGTGAAATTGGCATGCTGCACATTTTAATATTAGCATAAGGACAACGAGCAGGTTATAGCTGAGTAATCTATATTCTCTAATATTCTGTGGCCGTTTTAAGCTTAAATGTTGACTTTATACGATTATACCACATTCTCAGAGCTGAATTCTCAAATCTAATTGCTCAGAAGGTGTTAATTTTCCATAACGGCAGCTTACCGTTTGTATACTAACAGCGCATTCACAGGGACGTCTATATGCCCACATGATCTAAGAACAATAATAAATGGACGTGACAACCATGCTGTTATTAAACAAAGAAAAACAAGTAAGCATTGATATCATGAAGCTTACTGTAAGGAAGCTTACCGTAATACTTATTTTACATTAATGGAAGGAGTCGCTGAGGTCAGTGCTTTGTAACAGTCAGTAAAATTTCCACCAGGAGAGAGCCTTCAAGACAGGAGACTTGGCACATTCCAGTGTCTTGGTAACATAAGGTGTTTTTTCTTTGTCTTATTAACTTTTTAAGAAGGACAAAGTGGACAGGCTGGTGAGGACCCACTGTGTGTAGCTGTCACAACATAAGCAGACATTCCAAAACATTAAACGTGGGTATGATTAACAGCCTGATGCTATTCTTTAATAAATAAATTACTCTGGTACAAGAGGTTGTAAAACACAAACAGAACATGCTATGTCAGCATTACTACCCTGAAGTTGATGATTTTCCTAAATAGCATGCCTTTTTTGTTGTTTATTCATCACTGGAACAGAAAATGCTACTTTTATACTTGTTTTTAGAGTCCTGACACATCAATGTAATCTTTTACAAGTGGATCCTACTGGATAATAAATATAACATTAGAAGGTATTAGTTACTCTTCCCATAAAGGCACACTAAGGTATAATCACTGAATAAAGTCCATGAACAATTTGTTAGCTCCTCTCTACCTCAACTATCAATAGCTACTAGCTTGCTTTTTATCTGATCAACGGATCATTTTTTGCACAGCAGTTGAGGCCAACATACACTTAAATACATTCAAACTCAGTTCTTTACAACTCCACCCATGTCATGTTTTCATACAGTGTCTGGGTTCAGCCAGTTACAGTAGTGTTTACTTTATTTCCATATTTCAGAATAAAAGCTGAGACATATTTACAGTGCCTTGAAAAAGTATTCATACCCCTTGAACTTTTTCACATTTTTCTACCTTACAACCACGAACTTAAAAGTTTTTTATTGAGATTTTATGTGATAGACCAACACAGAGTAGCACATAATTGTGAAGTGAAACGAAAATGATAAATGGTCTTCAAAATTTTAAACAAATAAAAATCTGAAAAATGTGATGTGCGTTAGTATTCAGCCCCCCTGCGTCAATACTTTGTAGAGCCACCTTTTGCTGCAATTACAGCTGCAAGTCTTTTGTGGTATGTCTCTACCAGCTTTGCACATCTAGACAGTCAGTGCGTTTACATGCACATCCAAATCGAGCTACTGTCGGTAATCGAGCTAAGGGTCCCAGCAGGGGTGCCAGAGAAATCCAATCCTACATGCACACAAGGAAATCGAGCTATTGTGTGAGGTACATTGTGCACCCGAGCCACAGGTGGCGCTACACGCCCCATCGTGTTGGTACACTTCCGGTTGTCGTCATGAAGAAGAGCTATTCAAGAGTATAAACAAAGTTATCAGCAGTGTTGCCAGATACTGCTGACGTTTTCCAGCCCAAAACATGTTCAAATCCGCCAAAATGCACTTAAAACCGCCCAATCTGGCAACACTGGCAGTTCCGTGTTCACAAGTTCCGTGCTCAAGCTGTTAGGCTTGCTCTAACAGACTGTATGGCTACAAACTGTCCTGCGCAGACCACTGTTTTGTAAGACAACTTATTTTGCACAATTGTATATTTTTCTAAAGTCCATTTTTTACTTACAAAAAATTTTTTTTTTTGCTTACAGTTTAACTTATGTCTTAAATACCATGTCTTGGTAGATTTGCAGTTGTGCCATACTTTTTCCATTTTTGAATGATGGATTGAACAGTGCTTCTTGAGATGTTCAGAGCTTGGGATATTTTTTTATAACCTAACCCTGCTTTAAACTTCTCCAGAGCTTTATCCCTGACCTGTCTGGTGAGTTCTTTGGTCTTCATGATGCTGTTTGTGGCGGCACGGTGGTGTAGTGGTTAGCGCTGTCGCCTCACAGCAAGAAAGTCCTGGGTTCAAGCCCCATGGCCGGCGAGGGCCTTTCTGTGCGGAGTTTGCATGTTCTCCCCGTGTCCGCGTGGGTTTCCTCCGGGTGCTCCGGTTTCCCCCACAGTCCAAAGACATGCAGGTTAGATTAACTGGTGACTCTAAATTGACCGTAGGTGTGAATGTGAGTGTGAATGGTTGTCTGTGTCTATGTGTCAGCCCTGTGATGTCCTGGCGACTTGTCCAGGGTGTACCCCGCCTTTTGCCCATAGTCAGCTGGGATAGGCTCCAGCTTGCCTGCGACCCTGTAGAAGGATAAAGCGGCTAGAGATAATGAGATGAGATGCTGTTTGTTCTTCAGTGTTCTCTAACAAACCACTGAGGCCTTCACAGAACAAGTGTGTTTATGTTGAGAGTAAATTACACACAGTAGGACTCTATTAACTAATTAGATGACTTCTGAAGGCAATTGATTGCACTGGATTGTATTTAGAGGTATCAGAGTACAGGGGGCTGAATACTAATGCACACCACATTTTTCAGATTTTTATTTGTTTAAAATTTTGAAGACCATTTATCATTTTCGTTTCACTTCACAATTATGTGCTACTCTGTGTTGGTCTATCACATAAAATCTCAATAAAACCTTTTAAGTTCGTGGTTGTAAGGTGGAAAAATGTGAAAAAGTTCAAGGGGTATTAATACTTTTTCAAGGCACTCTATTTCAACTTTTATTTACTATTTAAGATTTTCAGTAAGTCAAAAGTATACACGTTACCTTTACAATCACACTGCCTTTTAATTGCTTGAATGTGAATCAAACAAGCGGCACGGTGGTGTAGTGGTTAGCACTGTTGCCTCACAGCAAGAAGGTCCTGGGTTCGAGCCCAGTGGCCAGCGAGGGCCTTTCTGTGTGGAGTTTGCATGTTCTCCCCGTGTCTGCGTGAGTTTCCTCCGGGTGCTCTGGTTTCCCCCACAGTCCAAAGACATGCAGGTTAGGCTAATTGGTGGCTCTAAATTGACCGTAGGTGTGAATGTGAGTGTGAATGGTTGTTTGTCTCTGTGTCAGTCCTGTGATGACATGGTGACTTGTCCAGGGTGTACCCCATCTCTCACCCATATGCCCCTTTTCCACCAAAGCAGTTCCAGGGCTGGTTCGGGGCCAGTGCTTAGTTTGGAACTGGGTTTTCTGTTTCCACTGACAAAGAACTGGCTCTGGGGCCAGAAAAAACGGTTCCAGGCTAGCACCAACTCTCTGCTGGGCCAGAGGAAAGAACCGCTTACGTCAGCGGGGGGGCAGAGTTGTTAAGACCAACAACAATAACAAGACCGCGAAAGATCGCCATTTTTAAGCGGCGAGAAGCAGCAGCTGTACAAATGCGAAGTCATCCATTATTATTATTAGGGCCCGAGCCCTATGGGCGAAGGCCCTATTGTTCTTGTAAGAGTTCACTATTATTATTCTTCTTCCGTCTTCTTCTTCTTCTTCTTCTTCCGTCTTCTTCTTCTTCTTTATTTTTCTCCGCTGTTGGGCCATTTTCGGGGCGCTTGCCATGGGCGAAAACGCACGAAATTTGGCACCAGTTCCGAGAATTGCCACCGCTACTCAGAACCAGAAGCCCAAACTTGGCCGGGGCTCCGGGCCTCTATAGCGCCCCCTAAGTCGTTGTGATTTTGGCCTCCCGCATTAAGGTGCCTGGGTGCCATGTAGTTTGTAGTAGTGGCATGCCATTTGGTACGCATATGTGTCTCACTAAGCCGGACAAAAATGTAATGCCAATGCATTAGCCACGCCCAACAGGAAGTGAGGTAATTTCACTTTTGTGCGAAATGCATGGCCACGAAGACGGCGCAACTCCTCCTAGACCGTTCATAGGAATGTCACCAAAATTGATACTCATCATCTACAGACATGGCTGACAAAAGTTACTAAATACGTTTCACGTAGGATGAACCGTTCAGAAGTTATACGTCAATCAATTTTCGATGCAAAATTTTACATGCTTAAAAATTCATAACAAATCTTCTGATTGCTCAAAACTGCTCATACTTCACACGCAAATCACTCATTGGGCTTCTGACATGTTACCCAATTTCTGTGATATTTCGCCACTGGGGGCGCTATTTTTGGGCAAAAATTCCAATCTTTCCTCAAATTTGGTCAAACTTCACGGCCACCCTCTTACTACCTCCCATGTCATGTATACCACGTTTTGGAAATTTTCGTCCATGGGGGGCGCTGTTTTTGGCCGACGCAACTGCTCCAAAACGGGTTTTTGGTAAATAACTCCATAATGCTTTTCCTTCACACCACTACCTTGTGACAGTACGTTGCTGTTGTAGACACTTATTTTTCCAACTCATAATCGCTCATGTACAGCATAGCGCCACCTACTGACATGGGAAAAACCACAAAATTTATTCTTCAAAAATCTATATCTCATCTTCTATTTACTCAATTGTCATCAAACTTCATACGCAAACTCTTCATCGCTCACCTGACATCTACACCAAATTTTGTGCACTTTCGCCCCTGGGGGTGCTGGTTATGGCAAAAATGATATTGCAGCTTCTGATCTGTCAAACTTGCCAAGCAAACTCTTTACAAGACCCTTATTGGGGCGCTTGCCATGGTCGACAACGCACGAAATTTGGCTCCTTTTTCTTAGACTGCCACCGCTACTCGGAACCAGAAGCCCAGATCCAGGCGGGCCTCAGGGCCTCTATAGCGCCCCCTAACTCGTTGTGATTTTGGCCTCCTGCATTAAGGTGCCTGGTTGCCATGTAGTTTGTAGTAGTGGCATGGCATTTGGTACGCATATGTATCTCACTAAGCCGGACAAAAATGTAATGCCAATGCATTAGCCACGCCCAACAGGAAGTGAGGTAATTTCACTTTTGTGCGAAATGCATAGCCACGAACACGGCACAACTCCTCCTAGACCGTTCATAGGAATGTCACCAAAATTGATACACATGATTTACAGACATGGCTGACAAAAGTTTCTAAATACGTTTCACGTGGCATAAATCGTTCAGAAGTTATACGTCAATCAATTTTCACTGCAAAATTTTACATGCTTAAAAATTCTTAACAAATCTTCTAATTGCTCAAAACTGCTCATACTTCACACGCAAATCACTCATTGGGCTTCTGACATGTTACCCAATTTCTGTGATATTTCGCCACTGGGGGCGCTATTTTTGGGCAAAAAATCCAATCTTTCCTCAAATTTGGTCAAACTTCACGGCCACCCTCTTACTACCTCCCATGTCATGTATACCACATTTTGGGAATTTTCGTCCATGGGGGGCGCTGTTTTTGGCCGACGCAATTGCTCCAACACGGGTTTTTGGTAAATAATTCCATAATGCTTTTCCTTCACACCACTACCTTGTGGTAATGTCTCTTGCCGAAGAAGCTGTGGAAGGTATTTCGCGGGGACGCATGCCCCCGCCCCCCTTGGCCGCTGGCGCGAGGGCCCGTCAAGGCCGCTTGCGGCTTTAATTGTTGTTGTTGCTGCTGCTGCTGCTTCTTCCGTGTTTTTGCTTCGATATTCGCGCCAAGGTTTATGCAAACGTAGCGACGTAACTGACGTATACAGTGACGTAATGACGTATACAACGACGTAATGACGTGGCTTCCCTTAGCACCGTGAGCTATGGAAAAGCAAACTTGTTCTCAGCTGGCTCACAAGTTGAACAAGTTGTGAACCAGCACCAGCCCCGAACCAGCCCTGGAACTGATTTGGTGGAAAAGGGGTAATATAGTCAGCTGGGATAGGCTCCAGCTTGCCTGTGACCCAGAAGAACAGGATAAATGGCTACAGATAATGGATGGATGGATGGATCAAACACTTGGGGTAACCTTCCATAGGCTTCTGTTCTGGAATTTTTGACCAATGCTCTTGACAGAACTGGTGTAACTCAGTCAGGTGCGTGAACCTGCTCGTGCAGAAACGCTTTTTCAGTTTAGTCCACAAATTTTCTATGGGATTCATGGGCTTGTAATCATCTGCAAACTGTGGTCTTACTTTTTATACCAGGCCTTTACATATACAGCGCGACATGAATATGCAAATATGCAAAAAAAGTAGATTCATTTAACCCAACATTTAATAATTCACATTAAATGAGATGTGATTATCTGAGCTTTCCAGAAAAATAATTGCATGATGATAGAGTCAATAAGTGAAGAATGAGTTGGTGCTTTTTCTTTTACAAAAAAGGGGGAAAAAAAGAACATTTGGGGTGCATCCTATCCTGAGAAGTAGGTGAGAACACGGGGAGTTTCGCTGCTTTGTTTAGATGTTGGAAATTGTTCTGAAGGCAGATCTGAACTTCTGGAGCTCCACATTTTTTCTGACACCTTGGTTGAGTTGTTTGGATTTTCTCATAGTACGTATCAAGGGCAAAATGTCACACATTTCAGTGTCCGTCTTTGGTACAGGTTTATCAGGAGACAGCATTGCTGAGGTTTTCAAATACTGTGTACACTATTCTCAATTCAGCAGTGTTTTAAAATGTCTAGTTATAGCAAATGAAGCCCACTTTCATAATTGATTAAGCTAGTGATTTAAATCAAAATTACTACTATGAGGGATAAGTGTTTGTTAATCATTTCAGGAACCCTTTCCATCATGGTAATGTTGCAGGTAAGCAGTCATAGTTTAGCAGTCAGAGTATTTTGGTTTGTGCACTAGTAATGGAAAGACAGAAAAATGTGTGCTTCAGCAGCTGCTGAAACAGCTCCTAAAAATACAGTATGAAGGCCTGTAGTAATTGCATCCATCCATTATCTGTAGCTGCTTATCCTGTGCAGGGTCGCAGGCAAGCTGGAGCCTATCCCAGCTGACTATGGGCGAGAGGCGGGGTACACCCTGGACAAGTCGCCAGGTCATCACAGGGTTGACACTCTGCCATTCACATCTATGGTCAATTTAGAGCCACCAATTAGCCTAACCTGCATGTCTTTGGACGAAACCGGAGCACCCGGAGGGAACCCACACAGACATGGGGAGAACATGCAAACTCCACACAGAAAGGCCCTCGCCAGCCACTGGGCTTGAACCCAGGACCTTCTTGCTGTGAGGCAACAGTGCTAACCACTACACCACCGTGGCGCCCTGTAGTAATTACATTTGGAACTTAATTTTTAATGTTCTTAAAATGTCAACATTGTGGAAACTTGAATGTACTGAATAATAGTTTGTGTATCCAGCTTCCATGAGTGCTTTGAGGTTTGATATCACGTCACTGTTATTCAAGCACTGGATGTGAAGCAGTCATGGTTTTCTAAACACCATGTACAGAACTTGGGCTGATACCTGCACTTTTGTTGGTGTCACAGCTAAAAAGATAAATATAAAATAGTCATGTGAAAAAGTAAGTACATCCCATGGAAATTGTAGACTTTTCTCAACATATTTAAACAAGCAAACATTTCACTCTCTTTAATACAGTGCCTACAGATAAAGGTGATATACTCCAACAAACGACATGTAAAATTGATATTTTATCATCATTTTCATAATTTAAAAGAAAAAAAAATCGGTCAAAAAAAGTAATGACACTCTGAAAAAAAGTAAGTACACCCTTACATTTATCACATTTTCAAGTCCATAAATTAGAATCAGGTGTCCCAGATTAGGAGCCATTGATTAGATCCTCCTGCAGGTGAAGGTGCAGGTGGAACCAGTCTTATTTAAACGTGATATCTAGGGTCTGGTTTTCTCTTTGCTACTGAAGTGTGTAGTGTCATCATGCCAAGATCTAAAGAGCTCTCTAAGGACCTCAGAAAAAAGGTTGTGGATGCCTATGAATCTGAACTGTAAGACACTGCAACAACTGCCAATTTGTCCAGGACTGGCTGCCCCAGCAAATTCAGTCCAAGAGCAGACCATTTGATGCTGAAAAAAGTCTCCAAGAAGCCCAAAATTTCAGCACTGGATCTGCAGGTAATTCTTGCAACTGTTGGGATGAAAGTACATACATCTACAATCACAAAGAGACTGGACCAATTTGACCTGCATGGGAGGCATGCCAGGAAAAAGCTTTTGCTCTCCAAAAGGAATGTTAAAGCAAGACTACAGTTTGCCAGTGAACACTGGCAAAGAACAGGCCTTTTGGAATAATGTGCTCTGAACAGATGAATCAAAGGTGGAGTTGTTTGGCCACAGTAAGAGTGCACACGTGTGGCGCAGACCAAAAACCCCTTTTCAGGAGAAGAACCTCATACCAACTGTGAAGCATGGCGGTGTAAATGTTATGGTTTGGGATTGCTTCGCTGCCTCAGGGACTGGGAAGCTTGTATTCAACTATGAATTCTGAATTATATCAGAGTGTTTGAAGATAATGTTCAAAAGTTGAAGTTGAACCGGAGGTGAACCTTTAAGATAATGATCCTAAGCACACTCACTAATCCACTAAGGAATGGCTCAAAAAGAATAAATGGAGGGTTAAGGAATGGCCGAGTCAAAGCCCAGATTTGAACCCCAGTGAAATCTTGTGGGGAGATTTGAAAAGGGTAGGACATGCAAGAAAACCCTCAAACATCCTGCAACTAAAGGAATTTTGCAGGGAAGTGTGGTCAAAAATTTCAACAAGCCAATGTCAGAGACTGGTGGACAATTATACAAAACGTCGACAAGAAACTATTTCTGTTAGAGGGAGCAATACTAGCTTCTGAAGTCAAGGGTGTACTTACTTTCTCCACAGACCGATATTACATCTATTGATATTTTTGTTGAATAAATGATTGAAAGAGCGAATTTTCCTTGTTTTGTTCAAGTATATCATGTTTATTTGTGGGCACTGAATCAAAAGGGTGAAATGTTTGCTTGTTGAAATATGTTGAAAAAAATCTACAATTTCCATGGGATGTACTTATTTTTTCACGTGACTGTGTGTATGTTATACACAGTGCCTTGCAAAAGTATTCATCCCCGTTGGTGTTTGTCTTGTTCTGTTGCATTACAAGCTGGAAATAAAATGGATTTTTGGGGGGTTAGCACCATTTGATTTAAACAACATGCCTACCACTTTAAAGGTGAAAATTTTTGTTTTTTTGTGACACAAGTAATAATTAAGATGATAAAACAGAAATCTGGAGTGTGCATAGGTATCCCCTGGCAAAGTCAATACTTCATAGAGCCACCTTTTGCTACAATTACAGCTGCAAGTCTCTTGGGGTGTGTCTCTATTAGCTTAGCACATCTAGCCACTGGGATTTTTGCCCATTCCTCAAGGCAAAACTGCTCCAACTCCTTCAAGTTAGATGGGTTGTGTTGGTGTACAGCAATCTTCAAGTTATGCCGCAGATTCTCAATTGGATTGAGGTCTGGGCTTTGACTAGGCCATTCCAAGACATTTAAATGTTTCCCTTTTAACCACTTCAGTGTCGCTTTAGCAGTATGTTTAGGGTCATTGTCCTGCTGGACCGTGAACCTTCGTCCCAGTCTCAAACCTCCTGGCTGACTCAAACAGGTTTTCCTCCAGAATTGCCCTGTATTTAGTGACATCTTTCCTTCAGTCCTGACCAGCTTTCCTGTCCCTGCAGATGAAAAATATCCCCACAGCATGATGCTGCTACCATCATGCTTCATTGTATGGATGGTGTTCTCAGGGTGTTGGGTTTGCACCACACGTGGCATTTCCCATGATGGCCAAAAAGATAAATTTTTGTCTAATTTGATCAGAGAATCTTCTTCCGTGTGTTTGGGGAGTCTGCCACATGCTGTTGAGCAAACTCCAAACCTGTTTTCTTAAGCAACGACTTTATTCTGGCCACTCTTCCATAAAGCCCTGCTCTGTGGAGTGTACGGCTTAAAGTGGTCCAATGGACAGATACTCCAATCTCCACTGTGGATCTTTGCAGCTCCATCAGCGTTATCTTTGGTGTCTTTGTTGCATCTCTGATTAATGCCCTCCTTGCCTGGTCTGTGAGTTTTGGTAGGCGGCCTTCTCTTGTCAGGTTTGTAGTGTTGCCATGTTCTTTCCATTTTGCTATAATGGATTTAATGGTGCTCCCTGGGATATTCAAAGTTTGGGATATTTTTTATAACCCAACCCTGATCTATACTTCTCCACAACTTTGTCTCTGACCTGTTTGAATGCTCCTTCGTTTTTTATGTTGCTTGCTTAGTAGTGTTGCAGAGTCAGGGTCCTTCCAGAACAGGGTGATTTATACAGACATCATGTGACAGATCATGTGACACTTTGACTGCACACAGGTGGATCTTAATCAACTAATTGTGTGACTTATGAAGTGAATTGGTTGGAGCAGCTCTTATTTAGGGGTTTCATACGAAAGGGAGTGAATACTTATGTACACTCCAGATTTCTGTTTTTTCATCTTAATTATTGTTTGTGTCACAATAAAGAAACAATGTGCACCTTTAAAGTGGTAGGCATGTTGTGTAAATCAAATGGTGCTAACCCTCCAAAAATCCATTTTAATTCCAGCTTGTAATGCAACAAAACAGGACAAACACCAAGGGGGATGAATACTTTTGCAAGATACTAATATCTGTATGAAAATACGGAAGTCCATAGGAAAATGCAGATGGTTCCAATCACTGCAAAGATGAGAGAGTGGCGCCGCCGATGGTATAGCCATATCATGCGAAGCTCAGATGGAGCAGTGGATAAATCTGCAACAGCACTGGACATTCCAGGCAAGCGGCCACATGGAAGAGATGGGCTGACTCAATAAAGGAGGACCTGAAGTCCATTAAAGCAAAACCAGATGATGTCTTTGATTGGAGTAAGTGGAGACAGCTGAGCCAAGCTGCGGACCCTGCACCCATGTGGGACTAATGCAAGGAAGAAGGTGTGTGTGTGTGTGTGTATAAATTAATTAGTGTGCTTTTAAAGAAAACATGCTTGGCTCCAAAGCTGGCCTTATTCCCCCAGACAGTAAAGTCTGCTCAAGAATTGTTGCTATTTGCAGCCTTGAGCAATCTGGAAGTAGTCTACACACAATCAAAGCAAGGAGTTTGATCTGTATTGATTGCATACAGTCCATCTATGGTTTCCTGGGTCTCTCACAGCTGTAGCTCACTGGTGAAAAGATTTCTTACAGCACTCAAATTACTGGTACTTCCTCCAGTACAGTGGGAGTGTTGTAAGAACCACTACAGGAAATGAATTTTGTGTGGTCTGCAGAGACAGTGGGTGGGGATTGCAAATTAGGTTTTGGAGTTTATTGGAGTCTTGATGTCAGACAGCTATCACACACCATTTCAGCAACTCCTCAGTATACTAACTGAAAGGTTTTATGAGATACAGGCAGCTTGTGATATCAGTTTGATGCATTATTTATTATGGTAGCACAACCCTTTAGTGGTTCTTACAACACTCCCACTGTACTGGAGGAAGTACCAGTAATTTGAGTGCTGTAAGAAATCTTTTCACCAGTGAGCTACAGCTGTGAGAGACCCAGGAAACCATAGATGGACTGTATGCAATCAATACAGATCAAACTCCTTGCTTTGATTGGGTGTAGACTACTTCCAGATTGCTCAAGGCTGCAAATAGCAACAATTCTTGAGCAGACTTTACTGTCTGGGGGAATAAGGCCAGCTTTGGAGCCAAGCATGTTTTCTTTAAAAGCACACTAATTAATTAATGTGTGTGTGTGTGTGTGTGTGTGTGTGTGTGTGTAATGGACACAAGTGTTTTACTGGGAAATACGCCACTCGTATTTTTTATGCGAGCTACATCCAGGACATGGAGAACCAAAACTGTGATATAAATCTCTATATATCACGTGTGAAGAAACTGATGAATTCTTTTGATAAATTTGGGTACTTTTTGTTTGTGAATGTGTCTATATAATAAAAAGATTATCACACATTGGCTTGAAGATACGAAGTTTATCTTCTCATGTTGAAAAACTCGCATTTTTCACATGAAATACATCATGGATCTGAGTGACATATTTTCAGATATTTCCCTCTGATGACGTCACTCCCAGTGATTTCCCACTGACTTGACGCGTGTTGTCAAAATGCCAAACTGGTTCGAAATTAAAATTCTTTTGATTAACTTGCATTTTGCGTTTTTTGGGCACATGTCCATATAATTACATGGTGGTGCAAAGATATGAAGTTTATCTTCTCATGTTGAAAATTTTTTTCACTCATTCATGAATATATTCACCACTTGAAGATAAACTCCATATCTTTGCACAACCATGTAATATCATCTCATCTCATTATCTCTAGCCGCTTTATCCTGTTCTACAGGGTCGCAGGCAAGCTGGAGCCTATCCCAGCTGACTACGGGCGAAAGGCGGGGTACACCCTGGACAAGTCGCCAGGTCATCACAGGGCTGACACATAGACACAGACAACCATTCACACCCACGGTCAATTTAGAGTCACCAGTTAACCTAACCTGCATGTCTTTGGACTGTGGGGGAAACCGGAGCGCCCGGAGGAAACCCACGCGGACACGGGGAGAACATGCAAACTCTGCACAGAAAGGCCCTCGCCGGCCACGGGGCTTGAACCCGGACCTTCTTGCTGTGAGGCGACAGCGCTAACCACTACACCACCACGCCGCCCCCCTGAGTGATTATATTAAAAAAATTTATTCACTTCATTTCAGACAGAAGTGCCTCTGGTCTCTCTTTTCACACAGTTTTATTTTTAATATTATTTTAGAGACATCACTATATTTTAGTCTCTCTCCCTGGGGGAGTATTTATCAAACTTGTCAAAAATCTTTGTTGCAAAATGGAGCATTCTTTGGGTAGCAGTATGATTTACAGTTCTTTAGAAACATGGAGGCAAATAAACTTCATTTTCCATTATTTTGAGAAAAAGAAGGCTGTAGATTAAATAAAATCATGACACTTTTCAGAACAGATGAACATTTAAGTGAAGAAGAGATATATGTAAAGATGTCAGTGTTTTATATGAACAGAGCAGTGTTACCTGTTTCGTGCATAGTCCATAGTGAGTCAGCCTCTTGGATTATCAAGTTAGTCATGATTTAGTCTGGTTTGATTTTGGTATTTGGTATAATCCGTCTTGTGTGCCATATTGAAATGACATTATTTGTCTCCCTCTGGCGGACAAATTATGTCATTGCAACCAGCGCCAATTATTAAGTTGTGTCGTACAGCCTTCATATTTGCGGCATTGATAGGTGGCTGTACATCTAGGAGATGTAAGGGACGAGTTATGTATGTATGCAGGGCTGCCAACTTTTCAAAATTCCTTGGAGTCAGATTTTTTTTTGGGGGGGGGGGGGTTTGACGGCAAAGTTTTTCCGCACACCACGCAGTAAGTGGGAATTTTGTATTCAGTTTGATATTCACTTGTCCCCCTGCATTCTGGTGTTTTGTTTGTGGGTCGTCCAGCTGGAGATGAACAATGGGGGGGGTTGGTTGAGATTTTGGATTTAGTAGATGTTCCTGCATTCTGGTGGATTTTTGGAGTGGCCTGCTGTGCCATACCTACATTCTTACACACCCTGACTTGCCAGGCCTTCAGCTTGTGGCCAACAAAAGCACCAAGTTTTGGCTTAAAAGCCCCCACACTAGAAAACTACAGATGACTGCCAATGTTCCTGTAGCCCTATAGACCTGCTCTTCTGTCTGCCCTGTTTGTTGCTCTTCTGTCTGTTGTTCTGTCTGTCCTGTCTGCCTTTTCTGGCTTGGCTGGACTCATCTCATCTCATTATCTCTAGCCGCTTTATCCTTCTACAGGGTCGCAGGCAAGCTGGAGCCTATCCCAGCTGACTACGGGCGAAAGGTGGGGTACACCCTGGACAAGTCGCCAGGTCATCACAGGGCTGACATATAGACACAGACAACCATTCACACTCACACCTATGGTCAATTTAGAGTCACCAGTTAACCTAACCTGCATGTCTTTGGAGTGTGGGGGAAACCGGAGCACCCGGAGGAAACCCACGTGGACACGGAGAGAACATGCAAACTCCGCACAGAAAGGCCCTCGCCGGCCACGGGGCTCGAACCCGGACCTTCTTGCTGTGAGGCAACAGCGCTAACCACTACACCACCATGCCGCCCCTTGGCTGGACTGTCAAAATAAAATATTCCACTTTTGTCCTGCCAGTGGTCTTACCCTTCGGGACATCTTACCTTTGAAAGAATTCAAATAGTCATGTTGGTTTAATAAATCTACGCAGTCACAACAACATGCCTTTTCCTAGAGGACAAGTTTCTTGTGTTTATTCTGAATCTTACCTGCTCTGAGTGGTAGGCAGGCCTACAGTAAAACGGTCACGTTCTTTGATATTACAGGTGACCATGCTTTATTTACTTTAACTGAGCAATTACATACATCATAAATAATTAAAAATAAATACCCTGTAAATAAACAATAGGTATGGTGGCTAATGGCTCTTCTTGCATTTGTAATATTATCTCTTACTTGCTTTATTTTACAACATTTCCAGTATGGCTTCAAATAAAGTCATAAAGTATGATAACATACAGTAAACAAACTAAAAATGCGCCTTAATAAACGTGTGCTAAGGAGGTGCTCTCCCGTGCTGCTTGTTGGGGAAGATAGAGGCTGTGGCATGGCAGGAGGCCTATAATGATTTAGCATGCCTAGTACACAACTCTCGATATGGCATTAAATATTCTCACAACACTTATAGGCTAAAACGATTAAGAAACTTTATATAAGTTCATAATTACGCCAGTAACACCACACATTGGCGTGCATATGTACAAACCTGTCTGAGACGCTCATCTTCAACTCGGATACCTTCTTCTCCCTCCTCTTCCTCTAAATTGACGGTAGGCAATTATCCAACTTCCGGCGAGTGCAGCATCATTAGATGCGCCACCTACCATAGCGGAGTGTGTACAGAAGGGAACACCTCTCTGCCTGTTTAGCCGTGCGTAAGGCGTAATTGATCGATCGCAAGTGGTTGGCGCGGCGCAATGGGTAGCCTAGATCAGATAGATAAACTAGATTTTTTTTCTAGCGTGAGAAATCGGAGGTATGGCGTGTGAGCGTGTGAAGACAATCAAATGCGTGTGTCTCACGCTCATTGCATGAGAGTTGGCAACCCAGATGTATGTATGTATGTATGTATGTATGTATGTATGTATTTATTTGGCAAGGGTGGGTTGGCGGACCCGATAGCCTGTGAGAGAAAGCGTGAGAGAGGAGCAGGTACGACGTTTTTTTTGAGGAACCACAGCAACAACAATGAGAAGGACACTCAGTAGAATGCATACCTCCATCAAGCCACATGTTCAAATTTGCACCACAATCTAATCAATTGTTTCTTGGCCCATGACTCACTTTTCCTCAAAATTTCACCAAAATCCATTCACTACTTTTTGAGTTACGTTGGGAACAGACAAAACAAAAATCCTGGATCCACATCCATATCTGAATTTGCATCACAACCTAATCAATTGTTCTTTGGCCCATGACTCTCATTTCCTCAAAATGTCATCAAAATCCGTTCATTACTTTTTGAGTTATGTTGGGAACAGACCAAACAAGCAAACCAAACGGAGGTGGAAACATAACCTTCTCCAGAAAAGTTGACGGAGCTAACAACAGCAGTAAATTGCAACTTCTGTAGGCTGGCTGGTGGGGAGCAGAAAGTAGGAATATCGGCTGATGGCCTGTGTAGGTCCAGTATTGATATTCTTGCTCTGATTCTCGTTAAAGCCACGCTATGGCAAGGACTAAAATGCATTAAGGCAGCTATAACAGTTTGGACATGAATGAGGCAGAAGAGGACAAACAGAGAAGGAAATCACGAATGGGAACAAGTAGAGAGGGGAGGCTGATATTGAACATCTAATGTAAGGAAGAGAAAGAAACAGGGAAGAGTGAGTTCTGCAGGATCAGAAAGTGAAGGCCGAGAAGAAATATCCAGAATTCCCAAGATAGAACCCCCTATAGTGATAGTAAGGTTTGAAGGAGTGAAGAAAATATATCCTATAATTGACCAAAATAATTATAGCACAAATATGTGAAGCTAAATACGCAAGATGCTTAGAGATGGTAATCTGTTATGGGTGCAACTCAGAGAAACAGGAAGTGAAAGCTCAAAAGTTACAGGATATAGCTAAAGTTGCTAAAGTTGCAAAAATTGTTAAAATAGATGAGTGGAAAATGCAAGGAGGATTAGGAGTAACCCTAGGCTGACACTTGCATGACTTTTGGCCACGATTTTGTCGTGGCAAGTCGTGCCATTTTGGGGCACGAACTGGGAGGCTCCCGCACTGTTCACGACTAGTTCATGCATAGTTCATGACGAGTTCACGAATGCGCACCCGTCCACATTCATGAACTGGCACGACGAGTTCACGCATAGTTTGCGCATAGTTTACGCACTTCCCGCATTGGCACGACGAGTTTGCGCAATTCGGACGGTGTCATGCCGACTTGGGCACGCCTGTGTCATGCACAACCTCATCCTCATCAGATACCCACACGCAATTTCAGAAGTGGACCGCGAAGATCCGGACACACATGATCTGATCCCTGGTGGATGGAGGACTGACCGACACCTGCAGGGGCTGCTGCCTCTAACTGGCCATCACACCCAGAAGGATGCAAAGGATCAGCGAGACTACCTGTCACATTACTACATGTCCCCTGCTGGTGCTGTCCCTTGGCAAGAGAGAATGGTAGTAGCTTCATGAGCTGCATCCACAGTTGTTCCATTTTTGAAATAAAAGAAACGAAACTCCCCCCCCCAAAAAAAAGTCATGAAGGAATAGAAAATAAAAGACATTAAAGAAAAAAGCAAGAAAAAAAAATTGCGAATGGCGAGAAGTGTCCGGGAAGCCCTATATATACCCCCGCACCGACGCGAGCGCCACTGTTGCGCAGTAGTCGTGAACTGCTCGTGAACTGCTTGTGAACTCGTCGTGAACTGCTCGTGCCATGCGCAAACTGTTCGTGAAGTGCGTAAACTAGTTGTGAACTGCTTGTGCCATCAATGCGTGACCGTGTCAGTGGGAAGGCATGGCCACACTGCGACGCGCACCAATTCGTGAACATGTCGTGAACTACTCGTGAACTCGACGTGAGCTGTTCGTGAACTATTCGTGGCAGTTCGTGACAGTCGTGGCATGGCGCGCACTTCCACGCACTGGCACGCATCCTCCTGCATCGTCCCGACGAGTTCACGACGAAATCACGAACAGTTTGCGCATAGTTCACGACCCGGTCGCGAAATTTTGTCGTGACCAAAATTTTGAACATTTCAAAATTCTCGTCCTGACATGGCATGCAGTCATGACAGGTTTACGCACACTTCACGCCAGTTTACGACTAGTTTGCGCACTGGCACGACTCGAGTCGTGCCAATGCGTGCCACAGAATCGTGCAAGTGTCAGCCTAGCCTAACTTCTGGAGTCCCCTTTGATATTGGCATAAAGGAGCTAGGAGAACATGTAAAAGCCTGGAACAGTCAAAATGGCCAAAAAGTTGAATAGGGGCAAAGAGAAAATAAAAACAGAATCTATCCTGGTAGAAGCTGAGACCAGAGAAATCCTAAAAGATCTGTATTTTGGGTATATCAAATATACAGTGAGAGAGTTTATTTAAAAACCAATAAGATGCTTTAAGCATCAGGAATATGGACATATCACAAAAGTTTGTAAGGGAAAGAAGAGGTGTGCCAGATCTGCAGGAGAATATAAGTATGGAAGGTATGGTTAAGGAGTCTCCAAAATATTGTCATTGGGGTGAACAAAATGGCTAAGCAGAATAACTAAAATCCAGCATACAACAGGATGAAAAAGAAAAATATGACAAGAACAGAGAATATCAAGTGAGTCATTAGGAAGGTCTGGATGGAGAAAAAGAAAATAGTTACATTTATTGCAGGGGTGATGAATGCAACATCTGATATTAAATAAAAACAGAAAGGATACAGATGGTTGTAAAAGCAGCTATACACTCTTTGGATATGGTTGGGTTGAAATGGGAAGACATGAGGGATAGCCTCAGTGAACAGTCTAGTCAAGAACCAGTTTGTGTAGGGTAAGTTTATAAGTAATATTATACAATGGAACGCAAGGAGTTCAATAGCTTATAAATTATATATACAGTATATGTGTGTGTGTGTGTGTGTATAAAAAACAAACCACACACATACAGTGGTGCTTGAAAGTTTGTGAACCCTTTAGAATTTTCTATATTTCTGCATAAATATGACCTAAAACATCATCAGATTTTCACACAAGTCCTAAAAGTAGATAAAGAGAACCCACTTCAACAAATGAGACAAAAATATTATACTTGGTCATTTATTTATTGAGGAAAATGAGCCAATATTACGTATCTGTGAGTGGCAAAAGTATGTGAACCTTTGCTTTCAGTATCTGGTGTGACCCCCTTGTGCAGCAGTAACTGCAACTAAACGTTTCCAGTAACTGTTGATCAGTCCTGCACACCGGCTTGGAGGAATTTTAGCCCATTCCTCCATACAGAACAGCTTCAGGTCTGGGATATTGGTGGGTTTCCTCACATGAACTGTTCGCTTTAGGTCCTTCCACAACATTTCGATTGGATTAAGGTCAGGACTTTGACTTGACCATTCCAAAACATTAACTTTATTCTTCTTTAACCATTCTTTGGTAGAACGACTTGTGTGCTTAGGGTCGTTGTCTTGCTGCCTGACCCACCTTCTCTTGAGATTCAGTTCATGGACAGATGTCCTGACATTTTCCTTTAGAATTCACTGGTATAATTCAGAATTCATTGTTTCATCGACGATGGCAAGCCGTCCTGGCCCAGATGCAGCAAAACAGGCCCAAACCATGATACTACCACCACCATGTTTCACAGATGGGATAAGATACTTATGCTGGAATGCAGTGTTTTCCTTTCTCCAAACATAACACTTCTCATTTAAACCAAAAAGTTCTATTTTGGTCTCATCCAGCCACAAAATATTTTTCCAATAGCCTTCTGGCTTGTCCACATGATCTTTAGCAAACTGCAGACGTGCAGCAATGTTCTTTTTGGAGAGCAGTGGCTTTCTCCTTACAACCCTGCCATGCACACCATTGTTGTTCAGTGTTCTCCTGATGGTGGACTCATGAACATTAACATTAGCCAATGTGAGAGAGGCCTTCAGTTGCTTAGAAGTTACCCTGGGGTCCTTTGTGACCTCGCCGACTATTACACGCCTTGCTCTTGGAGTGATCTTTGTTGGTCGACCACTCCTGGGGAGGGTAACAATGGTCTCGAATTTCCTCCATTTGTATACAATCTGTCTGACTGTGGATTGGTGGAGTCCAATCTCTTTAGAGATGGCTTTGTAACCTTTTCCAGCCTGATGAGCATCAACAATGCATTTTCTGAGGTCCTCAGAAATCTCCTTTGTTTGTGCCATGATACACTTCCACAAACGTGTTGTGAAGATCAGACTTTGATAGATCCCTGTTCTTTAAATAAAACAGGTTGCCCACTCACACCTGATTGTCATCCCTTTGATTGAAAACACCTGACTCTAATTTCATCTTCAAATTAACTGCTAATCCTAGAGGTTCACATACTTTTGCCACTCACAGATATGTAATATTGGATCATTTTCCTCAATAAATAAATGACCAAATACAATATTTTTGTCTCATTTATTTAACTGGGTTCTCTTTATCTACTTTTAGGACTTGTGTGAAAATCTGATGATGCTTTTGGTCATATTTATGCAGAAATATAGAAAATTCTAAAGAGTTCACAAACTTTCAAGCAATGTGTGTGTATATATATATATATATATATATATATATATATATATATATATATATATATATATAATACAGGCTTGCTCATTGGGGATAGATTAGAGATAAAATTAGCTCATGTTTTAGGTCATTCAAATTCTGTAAAGCTGCCTTGCAACAATGTTTATTGTTAAAAGCGCTGTACAAACTTGACTTGACTGTATTATGCACCCAGGAACCATGGATGAAACCAAGTATAAACTTCATAATATATGATAAAAATGAAGGAGGAGGAGGTTGTGCTATCTTTATCAAATAAGGAATTCCTTATGGACTCCTGGGAATAGGACATGAACAGGAATACATAACAGTGGAAGTATGGGCTGAAAAGAAAAAGTATAAAGTAATAAATAATTCTAATCCTTGTAAGAAAATCTAGAAACAAACAAAATGAAAAGTATTAAAGGTCTTGATGATCCAAATCTAATATGTGGAGACTTTAATTAAAGAGAATAGCACACTTTGGGGGAGTGAGGCCAAGTTTACATTAGACTGTATCTGTCTCGTTTTCTTCGCGGATGCACTGTCCGTTTACATTAAAACGCCTGGAAACGCCGGGAAACGGGAATCCGCCAGGGTCCACGTATTCAATCCAGATCGTGTCTGGTCCGGTGCTGTGTAAACATTGAGAATACGCGGATACGCTGTGCTGAGCTCTAGCTGGCATCGTCATTGGACAACGTCACTATGACATCCACCTTCCTGATTCGCTGGCGTTGGTCATGTGACGCGACTGCTGAAAAACGGCGCGGACTTCCGCCTTGTATCACCTTTCATTAAAGAGTATAAAAGTATGAAAATACTGCAAATACTGATGCAAATACTGCCCATTGTGTAGTTATGATTGTCTTTAGGCTTGCCATCCTTCCACTTGCAAGTGGTAAGTGACGCGCATGCCCAATATGCACTGGGATCACACACACAGCGGCTCAGTCCCGAATCACTGCTCATGCGCTTCACTCGCGCGCTCTGTGAGCTGCGCAGGGCCGGAGTGCACACCTTCCAGAGGGCACTCGCTGTTCAGGGCGGAGTGATTTGGAGCGCAGGATGCCTGCGGAGCTGAGCGTATCCATGTATTGGCATTGCTGTGTGCACGTGAATCGTGTATTGGCGTTGCTGTGTGCACGCTAATCATTTTAAAAACGTTAATCTGATGATCCACTGATACGGTCTAATGTAAACCCCACCTGAGAGATCAGACAGCAGTGGTCTAGAGATTGAGTCCGGGTGCTAAACTGGCCTGCCTGCAGTCCAGACCTGTCTCCCATTTAAAACATTTAGCACATTATGAAGCGCAAAATATGACAAAGGAGACCCTGAACTGTTGAGCAAATGAAATTGTATATCAGGCAAGAATGGGACAACATTTCTCTTTCAAAACTACAACAACTGGTCTCCTCAGTTCCCAAACGTTTACAGATTGTTGTTAAAAGTAGAAGTGATGCAACACAGTGGTAAACATGCCCCTGTCCCAACTTTTCTGAAACGTGTTACTGACATTAAATTCAAAATGAGCATATATTTTTCAAAAAACAATAACATTTCTCAGTTTCAACATTTGACACGTTGTCTTTGTACTATTTTCAGTGAAATATAGGGTTTCCATGATTTGCAAATCTTCACATTCTGTTTTTATTCATGTTTTACACAGTGTCCCAACTTTTTTGGAATTGGGGTTGTATTATAAAGAAGGAACTATAAGGCACCCTATAATATCTCATCATCTCTAGCCACTTTATCCTGTTCTACAGGGTCGCAGGCAAGCTGGAGCCTATCCCATATAAACAACCATTCACACTCACATTCATACCTACGGTCAATTTAGAGTCACCAGTTAACCTAACCTGCATGTCTTTGGGGGAAACCGGAGCACCCGGAGGAAACCCATGCGGACATGGGGAGAACGTGCAAACTCCACACAGAAAGGCCCTCGCTGGCCACGGGGCTCGAACCTGGACCTTCTTGCTGTGAGGCGACAGCGCTAACCACTACACCACTGTGCCACCCACCCTATAATATGTAAAATATATATAAATACTTCTGACTCAACAGTGAGGAGAGAGAAAATGGATGTTTGGTAAAGCAAACTGGGAGAGCTTTAAAAAAAAAGAATGTGACAAATTATTATTTCAAATAAAAAGCAATATATATGTGAATATAATATAGATATTTAAATTAAAGAAGGTATAATTGATGCTGCAACAATGTCCATTACTCAGAGCAAAGGTACTGTACAAGACAGAAGAAAATGGTTCCATTGTGGAACGAGTCATTCAGAGAAGCAGTGAGAAATAGAACTAAAGCATTTCGAATACTTAAAAGGTCCCATAGCTTTCAACACTTGATGCAGCATAAAAAAAGCTCAGCCAGTGGTAAGGAAAACTGTGAGACAAGCTCAGAGAACATACTGGAAAAACTTCTGTTAGATGATTGATAAAGAAACTCGAATAGGGGATATTTGGGGAATGATTAAAAAGATGAGAGGAGTCAAATGGGAAGGGAATTATCCAGTCCTCTCCAGTGGAACAGAACTTGCAGTAACAAATATAGACAAGGCAGACTGAATGGCGAGAACTTTTGTGAAAGTACATATAATCGCAAATAATCTCTGTGAAGAGGCCAGAAGAATTAGGGAGAATACTATGACGAGCAGTATGTAAGCTATGAAAAAGAAAGCCCTTGCAGAAGATGAAATAAGTGCCCCATTTATGATGAATGAGCTACTAAGAGCACAGGCAAACACCAAAATGAGTTTGCCAGGTAAAGATGAGGTTTGCTATATAATGATAAAACACCTTCCTGATGATGGGCTTAATAAGGTCTTGATGCTCTATAATAAAGTATGGGAGGAAGGAAGACTCCAAATAAGTTGGAAAGAAGCCATGATTGTCCCAATAAGGAAACCAGGGAAAGATCCTAACAATCCAATTCATTATAGACCAATAGCCTAAGCATCACATATCTGTAAATTAGTGGAAGATATGGTGAAGGAAAGGCTTAACATTCTTGAGAAAAAAAGAGGAAAGATGGTGAAATGTCAAAGCTGATTCAGAAAGCGAAGTGGAACAATGGACTAGATTATCTGTTTAGAGGATGATATAAGAAAAGCCCAAGTGATCAAAGAAACAGTAGTTGCTGTATTTTTCAATGTTGAAAAAATCCTATGACATGCTCTAGAAAGAAGGATTATTAATTAAATTACATTTAATGGGAATCAAAAGCAGGGCTTTTAACTGGATGAGGGATTTTTTGAATAATAGATCTATTCAAGTTAAAATAGGAACTGTCAAGTCTAATAAGTATATCGTCAAAAATGGGACCTTCCGGGGAAGTGTAATAAACCCACTGCTATTCCTAGTCATGATAAACAATATATTTGACGATATTCCAGTAAATATAGGAAGCTCTTTGCTTGCAGGTGATGGTGCATTATGGAAAAGAAAGAAAGAAAGAAAGAAAGAAAGTATCCAGGCCCAGGCTCTTAGAATCCACATAGTCGCAGTAACCACTACGCCAATTTGCACACTTCAGGTTCGAACAGAGGAAATGCCACTGAGTCTTAGAAGGAAACCCCTAATAGCCAACTACTGGTTCAACCTGAAAGGCCATGAACACAGCCATCCAACAAAAACTGTCCTAAAGGACTGTGAGGAAAAGAAAAAGACAAGAAAGCCTAGACTTGGATGGATAGGGGATAAGATTTTAAAAGACACGGGAATGTATGACAGATACATTAGTTCAACAGTAGTTTAGTCCCCTGTCCCATTATGGACACTCGAAGCTCCAATAATTGATCTGGGATTATTAAAGGATAGGAGTAGAAATACTGATTTAATAAGTTTATTCTGTCAGCATCTACAAGGTACATACCCAGGGTACACCCACATCTTCACCAATGGCTCAAAGGATCCAGAATTAAATACCACTGGTTCAGTAGTTTTAGTTCCGTTGTATAACATAAAGATAGAAAAACGTACATCAGACTTTTTAAATGTATTCACAGTGGCACTATGCAATATTAATGGCGATAGAATGGATAGAAAGAACAGTCTCAAAGCAGCAAAATACTCATATGAAGTGACTCCAAATCAAGCTCATCCACAAATCATCAAGAATGGATCATCAGTGGAATCGTGTAGAACAGAGTACATTTAGAAAGCCAAAAATACTGGAATCTGCGAACAAAAGGCAGACACATATTCAATCAGGAGTATGGTAGGTGAGATGAAAGGAGGAGGTTCTGACAGGAGGAAGGAAGTAATAATGACCACACTCAGTATACTGTAGGTCATTGCGATCTAAATAAAACCCTACACATAATAGGGGAACACCCAACTATTATTATTATTATTATCTCATCTCATTATCTCTAGCCGCTTTATCCTTCTACAGGGTCGCAGGCAAGCTGGAGCCTATCCCAGCTGACTACGGGCGAAAGGCGGGGTACACCCTGGACAAGTCGCCAGGTCATCACAGGGCTGACACATAGACACAGACAACCATTCACACCTACGGTCAATTTAGAGTCACCAGTTACCCTAACCTGCATGTCTTTGGACTGTGGGGGAAACCGGAGCACCCGGAGGAAACCCATGCGGACATGGGGAGAACATGCAAACTCCACACAGAAAGGCCCTTGCCGGCCCCGGGGCTCGAACCCAGGACCTTCTTGCTGTGAGGCGACAGCGCTAACCACTACACCACCGTGCCGCCATTATTATTATTATGTGACTTCTGTTAGCTCTCAGAATCAGTCAAACATGTTCTCTGCATATGTAAGAAGTATGAGGCTGAAAGACAGATGATGATGATGATGTTTATTTAGTAAAATAATGTACAAAATACAAGTATAGTGTACATTAAAATACATGGATAGCACAATAAAGTGTAAACACTTATTTCCATTGTGGTCCAAGTACATCAAGTGCCAAAAAAGGGGGCTATAAACAAAAGAGGGGAGGAAGAAAAAAGTGTCCAGGAGGTATACAAAATAAAATAAAATAAAATAAAATATGGCATGAACTAGAAGGTTAACTAGGACATAATAAAAGGATTTTGTGAATGCTGATAAAATTGATCAAATAAAAAAATTCATGACATTAGATTTAAAACTATGTAAAACATTTATGGACTACAACTGACATGGTAGTTTGTTCCAGGCAGTGATCGCAGTATATCTAAATGAAGAATGGCCAAATGACTTAACAGAGGGAACATAAAGGGACATGGGACCTGAACGGGTATTATGGCGGGTATTCTGAACACTTATAGAAGATGTGAGATATCTCAGAGTATTACCATATAACATTGTGGATGTGATTTAGTTTTAGCTGTTTGACTTGGAGATGGACTGGCAACATGGTGACCTGTTTGAACTCAGTATATCCTATAGGAGTCCACTAAGTATGAAGTGAATAATTTTATTTTGTTTAACCTGAAAACGATTCTTATAATTCTTGGCAAGGCCAGAGTACCAGGTGGAGCTGGTGTAGTCAAAATGACATTGGATAAGAGCAGACGCTAAAAGTTTCTTGACTGCCTTATCGAGGTTCCTGGCCTGCCTATATAGAAACTTGAGTTTGGCGTTGGCCTTACGTATAATATTGTCAGCAATATGGTTACCACTAAGAGACTGGTCTAAATCCACGCTTACGTATTTGACACAGTTTCATGTTAATGGAAATAGAAAAAACTGGGTCTCACAGGATCCAATCTGGATAAAGTCCTGATACAAACTGAAAATGAACAGGGTCACCAGTTTTTATTTGAATTCTTAAGAAACACAGGTCTGATAAATAGAATCGAATGAAACTCAGATCAAGCTGAGCCCAGTAGATGGCAGCAATGCAACTCAAAGGATGCCAGCTGCCATTAAACCCCAAGGAAGAAGAAGAAGACTAGTTTTTATTTTAACAAGTGAAAAGCACGCATAGGCAATATATAACTTGTAGAATAACCTTGTGTGAAAACAAACTGTTCTAGCATTTAGATCCTTTTTAAAAATAGTTTATGTTGTAGTAAACAATACTAATGGTACCATTTGGGACAAAGCCCTTTTTATGTCCTTTAAAGGCAAGAGCGAGTGATGGCCATACTTGTGCTAAATTAACAGCAAGATATTTCAGTTTTAAAGAGTTTTTTGAATGGTAAAAGATCAAGGCAAAGGTGCTACTTCTCTAAATCCTTTCTGAAAAGAAAACTGTGTTATAAGCTTCTACATAGAACCTTTAAGGATTTCCCCCAAAATAACACACTGAAGAATACTTTAATGTGCTAGATGCTAGTGGATTGTATGAATTAAACCTTCCATATTGGTTTGCTAGTCAGAGGAGATTTTTAGCACTGTGCCTCTACGCAAAGCACTCTGATTGGAGTTATCTGCAAACAATTTAAATCAGGTGTGTTGGATTGGGGAAGAGACACCAGTATATTGTGGGTTTCAAGTGAAAGAAAATCTTCTCTTTTACATTTCTGACTGTGTTGAATATCACTGTTTATTTAGCTGTTGATACCCTCTGATGATTTAAATGCCTCTGCTTTATTGGGCTTTATTTATTTATTTATTTATTTTTTATTTATTTTTAAAAACTGTTTGGCTCGCTAAGCAGCATCCACAACTCTTATATATCCCTGGTAAAAACTTGGCCTAGATGTTTGATTCGGATGTTCGGTAGCCAGACTGAGTAGAATAATGATAAGTTTTTGCCTTTTAGATCTATATGTGCTTGATCCAAGGTTTAAAGACAGTGATGTCTGGTGATTCAATAGGAAAGATCTCTGAAATTGCTCCAAGATCATGTGAAGAGTCCTGTGGTCTTCTTCAGAAGTAGGTTATTTGCCTGAGTTTGTTAATAAAAGCCAATTGTGGAAATGGTGTTGCATTGTGAAAACCAAATATTTAATTGACTATTTTAAGAAATGTGGATGGGGCATCATCTATGTCAACACCTGAGGATGCAGGCAAGTCCATCTGTCCTTTTATTTATCTGTCTCTCTTTCTTACTCACATGCACACATACAGGAAGTTTACCTTTGCCATTTTAGCTATTGATCTTTATTTGGCATGTATTGATGTCGTCATTATTATTATTATTATTATTATCTTGGATTTGTGGTGTTTTTTTTTTAAAGTTTGATCCACTGACATGTTTTATACATGGTGTGATCTATCTATCTATCTATCTATCTATCTATCTATCTATCTATCTATCTATCTATCTATCTATCTATCTATTGGCCACATTATCATCTGAGAGAAAGTAATAGCAAATGGTGTAATCATGGCAATACCTTTCTAACCAGCTTTTGTAGTTATGCAGATCTGTTTTTTTTTTCAAGTGTTTGATTTATATAGTGCCTTTCTAACATGCAAGTTTGCTTTACAGGTACATAACACAAGGAATAATAATAATAATAATAATAATAATAATAATAAAAAAACCCTTTGTCTTCTGTTTTCTTTAGAGAAGGGTGACAGTTGGCAACAGTTTACACTGTTCCCATCCAAATCATCTGAGATGAGGTGAGATGATCCATTTTAAAATCCAGATGATTATTTTATTTAACTTTTGCATTTAGTTTGCAGTTACATGACCAATACTATTTCTTCTGTTTTTCACAAACTCCCCCCCCCCAGCTATGGTTCCTATGAATTCTTTGGTCTTGGAGCCACAAATGTTGGATGTGATGGAAGTTCCTGTGATGGCACCCAAGCTGCTGCTCTGATCGATGATGTGCTGTTAGACTCTCATTTGCCTTATCTAGGTTCCTCTAGGAGGTCCAGGTCACCATTTTCAGACAGTGAGAGCAGTCAGTACACCACCTTCAGCGATATCTCGGGTTCATCCACTTTATTTGACACACCGTGCATAAAGCCTAGACCTGTTGGCTGGCGTGGGAGAGGAGGAGATACTGCTGCAATATGTAGATTGAAAAGCAGAGGGGTGAGTATGATGCCAACAAAAATAGAATGCAATGATGCAGGAACTGCTGGTAAAATCACCATTTCTTGAAGCTAAGCACATTTTTAGTGTCCTGTTGCCCAAGATTCTTTGTCTACTGCCTCTCCTCTTTGGAGGATTTCTTTATTTTTAACATGCACATTTATCAAAGTGAAGGGACAAAAAGAAAGACAGAGACCAAACAACAAAGATTTAACAAACTATCCAGGGAAAAGGATTAAAAAAAGACATTTGTTTTTATTCTAAAGGTTTTGAATTAAGTGATGGGAGCAGCTAAGACAGGGGGGTTTAGGGAGTAGAGGGGGATTGCACATTATTGCCTACTATATTTATATATTATTTTGATGGGCTAAATCATAAATATGATTTCAGGAAAAAATAAGTAAATGAAAATATTTTTTAAAAAAATTAAAGGTGATTTTGTAAGAGGAATCAACTTGTCAGATATTGGTTAGATAAATGCGTCTTGATTATGTTCCATTGAGAATTGCTGTGAGCTTATTTTTTTTATTTTTTTATTAAAAGAAGCGTGTTCTTCAAGAAGGTTGAACCAGAGTAGGACTGAAAGCTTGGTGTGGTCTTTATATTTGAGTAAAATTACCTTTTTAACTATTGTCCTGGTTGTTAACAGAAATAGCTTATATTTTGGGGTCATTTGTGTTGTGGAGAGATCACTACCCTAATAATCCAAGTGTGGGGTTGTTAGGGATGCGGAGTCTGACGATGGTAGACAGCCTGCCTGTGACCTCTGACCAAAATGTGTGTATGAGTGGACATGGCCTCTTAGACTTCTTATAGTTTATTTTATTGGACATTAAGCCTTTATACCATAGATTTGTCAAGTGCTCCAATAAAAATACTTTTTTTTCTATAAGACACTGTTTTCTTCATTCCCTGATTCTGTTAATCAGTTACAGGAATTTGTTCTTTTAAATAATGGCTTTGGATAGATTTTATGCTCATGGGCTGTAAAATGTAGAATCAATGAGGTGTGAAAAGGAATTAAGAACCCAATAGTTATGTCCCTGCAAAGTCTGATGGAATGGACAATGAGTGTATGTAAGCTTATGTACATCTGATCAGATTTTCAGGTCGAGAGATGCTGTTAACCTCCAGAGCTTTCATTCAAACATGGTGATGCCAACACCTCGTGGCACAAAGCGGATGCTGATGGCTCCAGGCCCTCCAAGCAAGTTTGCAAAGAGGCAGAAGGTTGAAATGAGCATCAGGGCAGGTGGGTCTACATAATTGTGGTTGTGCTGGATTCAAGTTCCTGGATACTTAAACAAATCTGTAAAAGATATGATTAATTCATAATCGTCAAGGATCAGAAACATTACAGGGAGCAAAAATGGAAACCAAAACCACACATTTTCATGAAACCTTTTCAAAAATACAAATTAAAATTACTCTTAATTTTTCCAGACTGAAAATGTTTCAAAAAGTGCTTAACCAGTTAATGTTATTTTCCCATTCCTGTATGATTTAAAGAAAGTATAGGCTAAAGTATAGGCTAAACCAAAACATTTTTTTCATTAGACTCAAATTCCTGTCCAGAAGTCATGAATTCCTGCATACATGGTGACAGGAAGCTATAAGTCTAGTTAGCTAGCTTTTCAAAGATACGATTATGGCAGGAAAGTCTGTGTAGAAAGAACTGGTTCTGCAGTCCAATGCAGAATCCTATGATTCTGCAAATAACAGATCACATTGCAAAGTAGAACGATGCTCTGATGTAAGAGCTGGTAATCAGCAGCATCCTGTTCAAAGAGAACCTCTTTCACTTTATGTGGAAGGTTTTAAAGATGACAATCAACAAACGCCCTTGTGAAGTAGCTGACCGACAACCAAATGACAATTGGCCATATGTTAATGTTCCTTTATTTTGTTCTAACCAGTTTCCAGCTATGCTGGAGCAGAAATGTAAAAATATTGCTTCTGGTTCAAAAATGGAAAAATATAAAATGTATTCTATGATTTTTTTTTTTAATATACTTTTTTTTCTCATTTTTTCCATCTTCAGGAATGAATTCTGCAAAGGTGAGGATACTCATATAATGAATTTCCTAAATTATTTACTACTTACATTTATTTATCTGTTTACTCATTTATTGTTAAAGGAAGGTCATATTTCCTCTGATGGAAAGGACATGAAGGGAAAAGCTGGTATGTCCTATTTTCTCTGGCATTATGGCTAATTTCATGAGAACAATTTTGCATTTCCAAAAAATGGACTGCCTTAGTGTAGTACTCCCTTATTTAATACTTGGTACAAAATAACTGAAGGCTACATCATCCAGGCATGCTAATGCAGTTAGCACGTTTTCATGTGCAAATCAAGATGTTCTGCTTAAGTATTCCCCTTTAATCTTAACTTTTTATTTTGGAAAATATTCCATTTCAGTGTTTTTCCCCATCCTTGTGTTTTGTCATCAGTGGAGGAGAAGCGTGTTCGAGTCAGAGAGAAGCGAAGACGTAGACGAGAAAAGAACTGTGAGAAATATGGAGACAAGCACAGGTAATAAATGCTCAAACTTGGCTGAGAGTTGGTTATGGATTTGATCTTAGTTTATTGAGTACCCAGCAAGGTTTGTCCTGTGAACATCTATTTGGATTTGTCATCATAGATATAAAACAAACAACCCCCAAAGCTTTAGGATTTTAGATAGAATTTCTTATTTTGCTAGGAGTCTGTGATAGTTTGCTGTTTCAAATTGGGGAGGGGGGAACGTCACATGAATCTGAAACATGGAAAAATCAGTCTAAAAAATGAAATGTAAAACTAAAAGGCCACTGGCAACCTTTGCAATACTTAAGTAGGTGACCATGCATGTGTTTTGTTGTGCTGTACTGCCTTAACGCTACCTCAAGCTCTCATTTCAGTGTTCACAATGTAAAAATGGTTTGTTTCTCTTTAGATTAGCTTTCACATGTGCCTTTTGTAAATTTCGCACATTTGATGACCAAGATATTGAGAAGCACTTTGGAAGCACACATCACCATGAAACACTTGACTATATTCGACGACAGGCCAAGTTTGATGACCGGGTCATTAGCTTCCTCCATGTAAGTCTGCTTTAAAAGAATTTTTAAAGTAATCATTTGTATATGATTTACTGTTCTTTTTGTTCAAGGACTGTATGGTGCACAAGTTTCGTAAGACAGTCTCTGCTTTGTGCAAGTTGCGCAGCGTTTCAGACCAAAAGGCAAACCAGAAAGTCATGGAAGGTAGGTTTTCTTTAACTTGGTGTGGATTTAAAAAGAAAGCAAGCACCTTACTCTCATAAGGACCAATTTATTTATTTATTTTTAATCCTCTGTCCAAACTGTGCAGTTTCAGCAAAGCAATATGAGTAACAGGTTTTTGGTGTTGGTGCTCAAATATTTAGGAATAATGGCCATAAGATTCAAGAGTGATTTCCCTTCGTTCATTTTTTCTGGAGTCTAATACATTTATACCACAGAGCTGCTGAATTCACAAATCTGTTTGGTCAGAAGGTATTGATTTTTAATTTTCTCAAATAGCTACTCTTGTGATGGTACCATGAGGTTTATATTAATGTACTTGTTCTAATATGCTATTTTATAAAGTAGCAGCTCATTCACATTTAAACTCCACATAATCTAAGGCAAATAAATTGATTAAAAAAATTTAAAATGCAAATTGTTTACCAAATGTTGATATGGTAAGGGTTTTTTTTGTATTTATTTAGCATTAATGGAAGGATTCTCAACTATCCATACTTTCTAACAGTTAGGTTTTCCAATTCAGGACAGGGGACTTGTTTAAACTGTTAAAACAGGGATGGGCAACTGGCGGCCTGCCTCCTTACTCAGTGCGGCCCGTAGATCACTTTATTAATTATCAGGAAAAAAAATTAACCGTGGGCGGCATGGTGGTGTAGTGGTTAGCGCTGTCGCCTCACAGCAAGAAGGTCCGGGTTCGAGCCCCGTGGCCGGCGAGGGCCTTTCTGTGTGGAGTTTGCATGTTCTCCCCGTGTCCGCGTGGGTTTCCTCCGGGTGCTCCGGTTTCCCCCACAGTCCAAAGACATGCAGGTTAGGTTAACTGGTGACTCTAAATTGACTGTGAGTGTGAATGGTTGTCTGTGTCTATGTGTCAGCCCTGTGATGACCTGGCGACTTGTCCAGGGTGTACCCCGCCTTTCGCCCGTAGTCAGCTGGGATAGGCTCCAGCTTGCCTGCGACCCTGTAGAACAGGATAAAGCGGCTAGAGATAATGAGATGAGATGAAAAATTAACCGCGGCCTTTTTTTTTTTTACGGTTGTAATTACACTGACCGATAGAGGGCGCGTCCTATGCAAACAATATCAAAAACAACATACCATGCATTTTATCTCTCCAGGAAGCCCTCTGCGTGAAGACACTGAACTTTAGCCACGTTATGGATTTAGTGACCAAAGTAACAAATCTTATCAGAGGGGGGAACAGGTCCCTTTGTCACAGGAGGTTCATTGCCTTTTTGGATGAAGTGGACGCCGTGTATGGGGATTTACAAATGAGATCAGATGGATGAGTCGAGGGAAGTGTCTGGAGTGTTTTTTTGCGCTGCGCTCTGAACTACCAGTGTTCTTGGAGAACAGTGTTGGTGGTGATACAAGCACCTACTGCAGAAAACTCAGACCCACAGTTTATTTGCGACATGGCCTTTCTGACAGACATCACCTCGCATCTCAACCACATTAACACACACTTGCAGGGGAGAGACCAAACTGTTTGCGATCTGTATGCACCAGGGCCGTGCAAAGACCTTTGGAGGGGCAGGGGCTCAACATTCAAAAAAGGGCACTTGGAACAAATTTTTCACACAAGTTAACTTTATTCAAAACTAAATTTCAATTGCAACTGAACATTCTGTGTGTGTGTGAGTGAGATCCATCTAAATGCTGCAGTATTCTTCAAAGCAGCAGTCTTCGGTTTGCCATGTTCTTGAAAATGTCTATGACAACACTGTATTCAATATGGATATCTTTCTCAATTGCCAGCAGAAGAAGGTCTGACAGCCTTTCTTCATGACAAAGGCTGCGGAGTTTTGTCTTCACTACCACTGTATTTATTGAAGCATTAATATGAAAATATAGTTGATCTTGGTAACAAGACATGTCAGATAGTTCTTGTTCATTCTGAAGTGAAGATTAGTCTGACCTGTAGTTTTCTTTCTGACCCAACTGGACAGAGATCCACTGCCTTTTGCTGCCTCCTGCAGCTCCTTCTCTTTCTGCTTCTTTATCCTCTCTTTCCTTGGCATCTTTGCATAATGCAGGCTTTCACTTATTTAGAAAACGTTTCCCTATGTTTTAACTCAACTAACCTAAGCTACTATAACATAATAGTCTTGATAGAATGTGTTGTGGACGTCGTCATTCAGCCTTAAGTTTTCGAAGCTGCTAGAATATGTTATTAACGCCGTCGTTCAAACTAAAGTTTCCGAATCTGCCACGTTAATGAAATGGATGGAGCAAACTGTTTAAATATAGCCTAGGCGGCTTCATTAAATGATAAACAACCCTACGCATTTACTGTTGTGTTCTAAGCTGCACAATATTGCATGTTCAGATAAGAAATGAAAGGAGACTTTCAGTGTGACCTTACCATGCCGTTCCTCGCACTGTCTCCCACTGTCAACCGCCTGCATGCGCTTTCTGCACGGAGGCTCACTGAATGCATGACGTCACGGATTGATGCCCGCATTTACATAGAAAAACGTTATTTTATAAATCTATAATTTCATATATTATTGTCAAATTGTAGAGAATATTGATGTTGGAGCTAACTTATCTTTTACAAATATTAAAAAACAACAAAACAGTCCCTATGAAAAGGGCACTTTGGACAGCAAACAGAAAAGGGGCAGGGGCTAGAGCACCTGTAGCACCGGTTCATTGCACGTGGGTGGTATGCACACACAACCGCATTCCAGCGTAAACTCGACCTGTTCATAGAAGGATTTTCTTCCCATCATCCAAATTTGGCACACTTTCCCGCTTGTGAGGAGATGCGAAAAGATAACCCCAGGTGCGAGAAACTACTTCAGAAGTATAGGGCCGACATCGAAAAATTGCAGGAGCAGTTTAATGATCGTTTCCAAGATTTTCATGTGATGAAACCACGAATTGCGCTATTCACGGACCCCGTCTCTGCTGCTGTCAGCGAGCAACCATCAGAACTGCAGCTCGAACTCTGCGAGTTGCAGTCAGATCCGTATTTTCAAGCAAAGCGCAATGAGGGGGGAATTTCATTTTGGAGACTGCTACCAAAGGCACGTTTTCCACTCCTCAGAGATTTTGCTCTGTCAATGGCCAGCATGTTTGGGAGCACTTACATTTGTGAGAGCAGCTTTTCAACAATGAAGCACATTAAGTCAAAAGAGAGGAACAGACTCACGGATGATACTCTTTTTCATTTGATGCGGATTGGATGCACAAAGATTGACATTGATATCCAGTCTATTGTGTGCCAGCAGGCAAAACCACAAGTATCTCATTAAGTTGCACTTAATGTTGGGCCGCTGTTTTTTTTTTTTTTTTTTTTTTTTTTTGTGCCTCATTGAATGTGAGCCCTTTTGCACTTTGTTTCTTTTAAAACAAACTTGTTTGTCGTTTAACAAGACGAGCATTATGTTAAAAATGCATTTCAGTGTGGAAAACATTAAATAAATGTATGTTGGTTCAATAAACATACAGACATAAGAATATATAAATATTTTGTTCTTATTTAAAATTCTTTTGTAACTTCTCCCATATCTGATTAGTTGAAGTGCGTGGTCATGTGGCCCTCTGATGGTGATGAAAAATTGTGGCCCTCTTTATCATGCAAGTTGCCCATCCCTGTGTTAAAAGCATGCAATGCCTTTCTTTTAATAAAAACAATTAATCGATAATTTGTGATGGTGAAAGGGGAATAAACACTTTGGAATGTGCTATTATTGATGAATACCACAATGGGTCATAATGGTCACATTATACCACCCGGTTGTTTTATTATTTTCCTAAAACAGCACATCCCCTTGTGTTTTAGGCCTTACATATAAATGAATGGTGCTCTGATGGAGTCCCAAATCTTATTCATGCTGTACAGGGGTGACTGAGGATGACTACATGAGGAAGATAGAGGTGGTGCACTGTATGGCCTGCAACATTTACATTCCTGCTGTCTCCACTTCTGTCCAGCAGCATCGCCATTCCCCTCTACACCTAAAATCCAAAGTGGTACTTCAGCTATGGGTTGTGCTGTAAATATTTAATGGCAACCGTGCCATCTGTTTTTATCAATTTTGTATCAAATTGTGGCTTTTTTGTGTCCTCTAAAGGTGTACAAAGAGCAGCTGAAACGGGAGAGTGTGCTGACGGCAAAAGCCATAATAAATAATGACAGTGTTAAAAGTCGCTATGAGAAATACATTAAGGTAACTGTGAATTATGCTCATGAGGTCATAAATGCTTGCCATGTTATACAACCACAATTCCAAAAAAGTTGGGATGCTGTGTAAACTAATAAATAAAAACAGAATGCGATAATGATAACTTGCATGAATTTGCAAGTCATGGAAACCCTATATTTAAAATGGTACAAAGGCAACATATCAAATGTTGAAACTGAGGAATTTTATTGATTTTTGAAAAATGTATGCTCCATTTTTGAATTTGATTTCAAAAACAAGTTTAAAAAAGTTGGGACAGGGGCGTGTTTACCATGGTGTTGCATCACCTTTACTTGGGACAGCACGGTGGTGTAAGTGGTTAGCACGGTTGCCACACAGTAAGAAGGTTCTGGGTTCGAGCCCAGTGACCGGCGAGGGCCTTTCTGTGCGGAGTTTGCATGTTCTCCCCGTGTTTGTGTTGATTTCCCCCACAGTTCAAAGACATGCAGTTAGGTTATGGGACGGCCTTGGGCTGAGGTGCCCTTGAGCAAGGCACCTAACTCCCAACTGCTCCCCAGGCACTGTTGGCATGCCTGCCCACTGCTCTGGGTATGTATGTGTGTGCATGTGTGTTTTCACTGCTTCGGATGGGTTAAATGCAGAGAGGAATTTCACAAGTGTGTGATGAATAAAGTTGTGCTTTCTTTTTAACAACACTTTGGGAACTGAGGAGACCAGTTGCTGTAGTTTTGAAAATGCTGTCTCATTCTTGCCTGATATACAATTTCAGCTGCTCAACAGTTCAGGGTCTACTTTGTTGTATTTTGTGCTTCATAATGTGTCAAATGTTTTTTAAATGGGAGAGGGGTCCAGTTTAGCACCTGGACTCCTTTGCTACAGAGCCATGCAGTTTTAATATGCGCAGAAAGCGGTTTGGCATTATCTTGCTGAAAGGAGGAAGGCCTTCCCTGAAAAAGATTTTGCCTGGATGGCAGCATATTGCTCTGAAACGTGCATATATCATTCAGCATTAATGATGCCTTCCCAGATGTACAAGCTACCCATGTCATATACACTAACCCTCATACCATCACAGATGCTGGCTTTTGAACTACGCACTGATAACAAGCTGGATGGTCCCTCTCCTCTTTAACCTGGAGGACGTGGTGTTGATTTCGAAAAATAATTTCTACTTTTGATTCATCAGACCTTGGGATAATTTTCCACTTCGCCTCAGTCCATTGTAAAAGAGGTCGGGCCCAGAGAAGGTGACGGTGTTTCTGGATATTGTTTATATCTGGTTTTAACTTGCATTTGTGGATGCAGTAATGAACCGTTTTCACAGATGATAGTTTTCTGAAGTGTTCCTGAGTCCATACAGTGATTTCCACTACAGACACGTGTCTGCTTTTAATGCAGTGTCGCCTGAGGGCCTGAAGATCACAGGCATCCAATGTCCGTTTTCAGCCTTGTCCTTTTGCATGCAGAGATTTTCTCCAGATTCTCTGAATCTTTTAATGATATGTACCATAGATGATGTGATCCCCAAATTCTTTGCAGTTTTATAGTGAGGAACATTATTCTTAAATTGTTTCACTGTTTGCCCACGCAGCCTTTCACAGAGTGATGAACCCCTCCCCATCTTTACTTCTGAGACACTCCACCTCTCTGCGATGCTCTTTTTATACCCAATCATGTTACTGGCCTCTTGACAATTAATGAAATTTAGGGTTTTTTTTCTTTGCTTTTTTTTTTAAGCATTACACAACTTTTACAGTCTTTTTGTTGCCCCGTCCCCATTTTTCTGAAATGTGTTGTTGCCATCAAATTCAAAACGAGCGTATATTTAAAAAAAAAAAAAACAATAAAATTTGTTTCAACATTTACATGGTCTTTATATGATTTTCAATGAAATATTGGCTTTCCATGATTTTACAAGTCTTCATTATTTGTTTTACAGTGTCCTAACTTTTTTTTTTTTGGAATTGGGATTGTACATAAGGCAGTGATAGTGTAACATGCAGTGATTTTTATTTTTATTTTAAATGTATGCAATTTTCAGGGAGAAGACCCTTTTGTAATGGATGCTAAAGAAGACACTAGCTCAGATTTTTCTGAAATGGAGGACGATAAGATGGAAAATGATGATTAAAAATGAACTTGCTCTTATGCTTGATGTGTGTTCACTCAATCCATGTGATGTCATCCAAAATTAGAACCTCTAAAGGTGTGAGATTGTGTTCTCCTTTAAGTTGAGTTTGTAGTAAATTGTGCATTTGGTGATGGTACATCTTCCTAGAAGTGTTAATTATTTTCTGTTCAACTTTAATGGCAGAATTACAGGTGTTGATGAGTATATAAAATTGAGATAGAGATGGTTATGGTGTTTAGTATTTGTATTGGAGAATTATGCATGTCTGTGGGGAAATACATGTATGCAGTTAAATTATTCTCATGTCATGCTTTGTATCCATCTCTTCCTTCCTTCCTTCCTTGGTTTGTTAGTTTCCAGTCTCTGTACCTTGTAGTGGTCACCCACTTGCATCATTATTTCTGAATTTTGGAGGAAGCTGTTGAATAGGACTTATAAATGCTTTTTTTTTGGGGGGGGGGGGAGCCTCCCCCCAACCTGCTTTGTTCATTCATTTATTACTCTTTTACATCTATCTTTTGCAAAGGAGGAATTTAGTGTGAAACTGCACAATTCAGCTCTGTTGAATTGCACGTATAAACTCAAATCAGGAAAAAATGGGAGAGTATGTTGAAATTACTTAAAACACTAGAACGGCATATTATTTGATGTTTTACCTCATTAATTTGCTTTTTTTCTCAAACTTTTTTCCCAATTTTGATTCTTGCAACATATTTCAAAAAAGTTGACATAGTAAAGCATTTACCACTTTTTAAGGTTGCCGTTCCTTCTCACAACACTTAAAAGATCCTTAGGGGCTGAAGACACCAAATGATGAAGCATTTCAAGTATTATTTTGTCCCATTCTTCAGGTGAACAAGGGTACAGGGTCATCATTGTCATATTTTTTTTTATTTCAAAATTCACTACACCCTTGTCCTCCACAGCCATGTCTTTGTAATGTGTGCAGAATGTGGTTTCGTATTGTCTTGTTGAAATGTTCCTGGAAAAGATGTCTTGAAGGCAGAATATGTCACTTCAAATCCTTGATATACTTTTCTAAATTAATCCTGCCATCACAAAATTGTGAGTTACTTTTGCCAAGGGCACTGACACAATCCCATACCACGATGGACCCTGGCTTTTGGACGTGTTACTGGTCCCAGTCTGGATAGTCTTTTTCATCTTTGGGCTGGAACACATGGCATCCATTCCTTACAAAAAAAAAAGATATACCAGAATACTGTCATGCAGTGGCAGCTCCAGAGATTTTTCTTTTGGGTGGCAAAGCAGGGGCATAGATTGTCGATGCAGCACTTTATGCAAATCGTAGAAATAATTTTTACTTACGCTCAAGAAAGACTCACAAGTCATCTGGTCAAATATGTATTGAGCTATTGTACCATCAAGGAAAACTGATTCAACCATCTAAACCATCTTTTCTGAAAGTACATTCCCAAGCAATGAATGGAACTATTCTGTCCTAGTGATGTATCAAAAAATAGACGGATAGCGAACTGTTTAGATTGTGGATCTTTACTGAAGACTTCAAACTTGTACAGATGTGTTCATCCTCGATTTCCATAAAACTAAAAGAAACAGAAGAATGTCTCTCTCTGGGTGAAACCATTTCAAAATTCCGGGGGTGGGGTGTGAAATAACGTAAATAACGGTAGGTAGAGATAAGATGAGGGCTTAGTATCTCTGTAGATAGATTATTGAATTTCAAAAATGTGTTTTAGGCGGCACGGTGGTGTAGTGGTTAGCGCTGTCGCCTCACAGCAAGAAGGTCCTGGGTTCGAGCCCCGGGGCCGGCGAGGGCCTTTCTGTGCGGAGTTTGCATGTTCTCCCCGTGTCCGCGTGGGTTTCCTCTGGGTGCTCTGGTTTCCCCCACAGTCCAAAGACATGCAGGTTAGGTTAACTGGTGACTCTAAATTGACCGTAGGTGTGAATGTGAGTGTGAATGGTTGTCTGTGTCTATGTGTCAGCCCTGTGATGACCTGGCGACTTGTCCAGGGTGTACCCTGCCTTTCGCCCGTAGTCAGCTGGGATAGGCTCCAGCTTGCCTGCGGCCCTGTAGAAGGATAAAGCGGCTAGAGATAATGAGATGAGAAAATTTGTTTTAATAAATCTTTTTAAAATAGGGGGGCAACTGTGGTGGCAAGACTTATTTTTACAGTGGCAACTGCCACCTTTTGCCACCCCTTAAAACTGCACCTGCTCTCATGTATGACCACGATGCACGTGTCCCCTGTGTGATGGTCCATTCTGGATGCCTCCGAACCCAGAGAGGTCAATGTGCTTCTGGACACAGTTAACATAAGGCTTCCTTTTTTGCACAGTAAAGTTTTAACTGACATTTGTGGACATACCGCCAGATTGTAATGTTTGATAAAGGTTTGCCAAAGTAATCCCGAGCCCACATGTTTATATCAGCTATAAATGAATGACAGTTCTGGATGCAGTGCTGTGTGAGATCAGGGGTGTTCAGCTTGGGCTTGCACCCTTGCCCTTTACACACTGAAATTCCTCCAGATTCCTTGAATCGTTAAATATTATACATCATAGAGGGTGCAATATCTAAATCCCTTCATATCTTTATTTGAGAAACATCATTTTTAGACATTTCAATTATTCTGTCATGCATTTGTTGACAGACTGGAGAGTCCCGGCCCATTTTTGCTTCTCAAAGACTAGGCTTTTCTTGGATACTGATTTTGTACCAAATCATGATTAGAATAACCTGGTGACATCACCTGTTTCAAATCACATCATTATTTAATTGTTTCACCTCATTACTAGCCCTAAATTGCCCCGTCCCAACTTTTTTTTGGAATATCTTATAGACCTGAAACACAGGAATGGATGGAAATTAACAAATGAAATTATGTTGACCAGACAAAACATGGAATATCTTGGGTTCATACTGTTTGTAATGAAATAAAGTACAAGTCACAGTAAATTTAGAAATCATTGCTTTCTTTATTTGAATTTTCTATACTGTTTTTTTTTTTAAATTTGTGGTCTTTTATACATTTTAAATAAACATGTTTGATATACATATCACACAAAGGTGAATCTAAAAAAATTAGAATATCCTGAAAAAATTTATTTTTTCATAATTTAATTCAAAAAGGTAAACTTTCATATATTCCATCCATCCATTATCTGTAGCTGCTTATCTTGCGCAGGGTCACAGGAGCCTATTCCAGCTGACTATGGGCAAGAGGCAGGGTACACCCTGGACAAGTCGCCAGGTTATCGCAGGGCTGACAGGCACACAACCATTCACACCTACAGTCAACTTAGAGCTATCAGCTAGCCTAACCTGCATGTCTTTGGACTGTGGGGGAAACCCATGCAGACATGGGGAGAACATGCAAATTCCACACACAAGGGCCCCTGTCAGCCACTGGGCTTGAACCCAGGACCTTCTTGCTGTGAGGTGACATTGTTTTTCAGAAGTTGGACATTTCTGTATTGTAAATCCTTTTTTGATTGATCTTAGGAAATATTCTAATAATTTGAAATACTGGATTTCTGATTTTCATGAGATATAAGCCGTAATCATCAAAATTGAAACAAAAAAGGCTTGAAGTATTTCACTTTACATGTAATGAATATCCGGGCGGCACGGTGGTGTAGTGGTTAGCGCTGTCGCCTCACAGCAAGAAGGTCCTGGGTTCGAGCCCCGGGGCCGGCGAGGGCCTTTCTGTGTGGAGTTTGCATGTTCTCCCCGTGTCCACGTGGGTTTCCTCCGGGTGCTCCGGTTTCCCCCACAGTCCAAAGACATGCAGGTTAGGTTAACTGGTGACTCTAAATTGAGCGTAGGTGTGAATGTGAGTGTGAATGGTTGTCTGTGTCTATGTGTCAGCCCTGTGATGACCTGGCGACTTGTCCAGGGTGTACTCCGCCTTTCGCCCGTAGTCAGCTGGGATAGGCTCCAGCTTGCCTGCGACCCTGTAGAAGGATAAAGCGGCTAGAGATAATGAGATGAGATGAGATGTAATGAATATAGAATATAGGCGGCATATGGTGTAGTGGTTAGTATGTTCATTTATACACTTAATACTTGGTTGGGGCTCCTTTACCCCAAATTACTGCATCAATGCAGTGTGGCATGGAGGTGATCAGCCTGTGGCACAGCTGAGGCATTACTGAAGCCCAGGTTGCTTTGATAGTGACCTATTTTTGGGTTGGGTGTTTCTCATCTTCCTCTTGACAATACCCCATAAATTCCCTATTGGGTTCAGATCAGGTGAGTTGGTTGGCCAATAAAACACAGTAATATCATGGTCAGCAAACAATTTGGTAGTAGTTTTGGAACTGTGGGCAAGTGTTAAGTCCTGCTGGAAAAGGAACTTGCCATCTCCATAAAGCTTGTCAGCAGATGGAAGCATGAAGTGCTCTAAAATCTCCTGATAGATGCCTGCATTGACTTTGGACTTGATAAAAACACAGTGGATCAACACCAACAGATGACATGACAGTCCAAATCATCACAGACTGCAGAAACTTCACATTGGACTTCAAACACCTTGGATTCTGTGCCTCTCCACTATTCCTCCAGACTTGAGGACCTTGATTTCCAAATGAAATGCAAAATTTACTTCCATCTGAAAAGAGAACTTTGGACCACTGAGCAACAGTCCAGTTCTTTCTCTCCTTAGCTCAGATAACACACTTCTGACATTGTCTCTGGTTCAGGAGTGGCTTGATATTAGGAAAGCAACAGTTTTAGTTCCTTTCCTGAAGATATCTGTGTGCAGTGGCTCTTGATACATTGACACAAGCCTCAGGCCACTCATGGTGATACTCTCCCAAGTTCTTGAATTGACTTTTCTTGACAATCCTCTCAAGGCTGCGGTCATTCCTCTTGCTTATGCACCTTTTCCAGCCAGCTTTTTCAGCGATGATGTTCTGTGGCTTATCCTGTTTGTGGAGGGTGTTGTTGATCATCTTCTGGACAACTGTGAAGTCAGAAGTCTTCCCCATGATTGTGATTGCATGTCCTGAACTAGACTGAGCGATATACAGGATTTATACTCTTTTACTCAACTTGAAATGAAATATTCTGTTTTGAGATGTTTCTTTTAATTTTTGTTGTGCTGAAGGCCATACTTATCAAAATTTATAATAGAAAAATGCTTGAAACATTTTAGTTTATGTGTAATGAGTCTAGAATATATTAAATTTTCATGTTCTTAAATAACTGATGGAAAATATTGAACTTTTTCACAATATTCTACTTTTTTAGATGTATACAGGATATTACACAGTTGCACAGACATGAAGTTTGTCTTCAGGTGGTGAATATATTCATGAGTGAGCAAAGTGAATGAGTGAAAATATTTTCAACAGGAGAAGATAAATTTTGTATCTTCACGCCATAGTGTAATGTTCTTTATATTATATGGAAATAGCCACAAAAAATATGCAAGTTAGTCAAAATAATTTTAATTTTGAACCAGTTTGCTATTTTGATAATGTGTGTCTAGTCAGCAGGAAAACACTAGAAGTGACATCATCGGAGTGAAATATTGGGAATTATTATACAGTGCCCTCCACAATTACTGGCACCCCTCATTAAGATGTGTTCTTAGGCTTCTAATAAGTTCATTTTTTAAAAATAATATAGGACAACAATGCAAAAAAAGAGAAAAATTCAACCTTTAATTCAAGTGCATTTATTCAGTGGGAAAAAATCCCACATTAAGAAATAATTCTTTTACATGAAATCATGTGTGCCACAATTATTGGCACCCCTGATGTTAATACTTTGTACAAGCCCCTTTTGCCAACAAGACAGCACTTAATCTTCTCCTATAACTTTTCACAAGATGGGAGAATACAGAGAGAGGGATATTCGACCATTCCTCTTTGCACAATCTCTCTAAATCATCCAGAGTCCTGGGTCCTCTCCTATGCACTCTCCTCTTCAGCTCACCCCACAGGTTTTCAATTGGGTTGAGGTCTGGGGACTGAGATGGCCATGGGAGGAGCTTGATTTTGTGTCTGGTGAACCATTTTTGTGTAGATTTGGCCACATGTTTAGGGTCATTATCTTGCTGAGAGACCCAGTGACAACCCATCTTCAGCTTTCGGGCAAAAGCCACCAGATTTTGATTTAAAATGTCCTGGTATTTCAAAGAGTTCATGATGCCATGCACCCTACCAAGGTTCCTGGGGCCTTTGGAAGAGAAACAGGCCCACAGCATCACCGATCCTCCCCCATACTTTACAGTGGGCATGAGGTGCTTTTCTGCATACTCATCTTTTGTGTTATGCCAGAGTGTTTGTTGCCAAAAAGCTCTGTCTTGGTCTCATCTGACCAAAGCACACGGTCCCAGTTGAAGTTCCAGTACCTCTTGGCAAACTCCAGATGTTTACATTTATGCTTGTAAGTGAGAAAAGACTTTTTCCGTGCATGCCTCCCAGACAGCTGGTTGGCATGTAGATAGCACCTGATGGTTGTTATGGAGACTTTGTGACCCCAAGATGCTACTCTTTGATGCAGTTCTCCAACAGTGAGCTTTGGAGAACTTTTAACTTCTCTTACCATCCTCCTCACTGTGCGTGGTGGCAAGATAAACTTGCATCCTCGTCCAGGCTTGTTTGCGACTGTTCCAGTTGTTTTAAACTTCTTGATGATTCCTCTGACTGTAGATATGGGCAGGCGTAGGTGAGTGGCTATTTTCTTGTAGCCATTGCCTGACTTATGAAGGTCGACATGCATCTGCCTTACTTGAATGGTGTGTTCTCTTGTCTTTCCCATGTTGAAGAGTGGATAAGAGAAATAGGCCTCTGTGTCACATCATATTTATACTCCAGGGAAACAGGATGTGATGAATTACTAATTAAAGGTTCCTAGATACTCTGATCAACTTTATAAACTACAGTAGAAATGACAGAAATGCTTCAATTACATTTATTTTCTAGGAATTGTTATGGGTGCCAATAATTGTGGAACAGGTGATTTTATGAAAAATAATTATTTCTTAGGGATTTTTTTTAATTCACCTGAGGATAAAGCGGCTAGAGATAATGAGATGAGACTTGAGTTAAAGGTTACATTTTTCTACAATTTTCAGTGTGGGATTATGCTTCTGCAATAAGAATTTAATTTAAGCTTTTAACACATCTTAACCAGGGGTGCCAAAAATTGTGAAGGGCGCTGTACATACAGGACACGCTTTCCATGGAATAAAAACATGTATTCTATTCCCTTCTTGTGGGTTTATTGATAGTATGCAATATTGTTATCATATTGCTTATTTTCCATGTATTACACCACCATACCCAATGGAGAATGAGCGTGCAATATTGTTACAATATTGCACGTTGTCAAGACAACATGATGTCATACGTTGGAGATGTAAAACTTCCGCATTAGCAAATGACCGTAACAATTTGTAAACAAATATGGTCACCAGGTTTGTGTCGTTAAAAACGGAAGGTTTTTAGAAAATTTTGGCTGCCAGGTTGCTCCGTTGTGTGTAGCTGTCGATGTTGATTTTAAAAGCAACTAAGTAAATTACACAGGGAAAATAATAATAATAATAATAATCTGCTTGACTGCACTAGCATTGGCCTTTGCTAACACTACACCAGCTGGAAGGTAACTGGACTGCCACACTAACAGTGTCACGCTCCCGGACTCACCTAACCTTCTGGACTCCACTTCCCACAATCCCACTCACGCACCTGACACTACCATGTGCACCCAATCCACCAATCTGGAGCCACTTCCTAGGAGTAGCTCCCCCAAGTTCTATTTGTTATTACCTGTACCTTTTTGTTTATGTCTGTATTTATACCCCTCTGTTTGTTTAGTTCTTGGCACAGTATTGCTTCCACATTTTTCGTGAGCCTACTGAGCGTTTGTATCTGGTTGCATTTCCGTGTATGACCCTTTTCGCCTTCCGGTTTCTTCCTGTTTCGCTTAGCCCTTCTGTTTGTTTGCTCTTTTCTCTTGCTTCCTGGTTTCTTGATCTCCGCCTGTTTCTCGACTCTGATTTGCCTAGCCCTTGTGTTTATTCTGCCTGTGTTTTCCTGATTTCTGGTTCTTGGACTCTCACCCATTTCATGACCATGATTTGTCTAGCCCTCATTACTCAGTTGGATTTCCCAGTATTGACCTGGCCTGGTTATTGTACATTGCCTTCTCTCACTGTGTCTATTAAAACCCTGAGTTTGTTCTTAATCCACGAGCGTCTGGTCTGTCATTGCTGCATTACAGAATACTGTGCCGACATGCAGACAGTGGATTACACTGAGCTACAGGTGGTGCTTAGCAGTTAAGGACAGATGCTTGGACAACATCAGCAGCGTTTCGACTCGGTGACCCAGTCCATCCAGATATCTTACTCAGCAGCAGGGTGAGCAGCAAAAAGAGTTTGTACAGATCGCCGGAAGCATGAAGGAAATCACAACTCAACTCCAATGACTCAGCCTCCCCAGCGCGCCCAGGGTCACTAACCAGGCTGCTCCCCCCATGGCAGGTACCTGTTTGTTTGTTGTCAGCAAGCCAGATAAATTTGATGGTTTACCGAATCAGTGTAAGGGGTTTTTGTTACAACATTCTATATTTTTTGCGAATTCCCCCCAGAGCTCAGACAAGGCTCGCATCTCCTTTGTTATTTCTCACCTTACAGGCAAGGCTTTAGACTGGGCTACCGTAGTTTGGCACATTGCCCAGTTCAACATTTACAATGATTTTATTAAAGAATTTAACACTGTTTTCAATCACACCAATGAGGGTTGCTCTCAAGGGGAATCGCTCACCTGTTTACTTCAGGGTAATCGCTCAGTATCGGACTATGCCTTGGAATTCCGCACTCTGGCAGCTGGGAGGGGTTGGAATGAGCCGGCGTTATTAGTAACATTTTGCAACCGTCTGAACCCTGACATACTAGCAGAGATGGCATGCAAGGACAACGGCCTTTCCCTAGAGAGGCTAATTTCTCTCGCCATTTGCCTGGACCAACTGATATCAACGTATATCCCCTACGGCCCCAGCTGCTACACTGGCTCCTTGTCGCCCATGTCCACCACTGACTCAGACTCTTCAGGAGCCAGAAATCCCCGAGCCCATGCAGTGTGACTCCTTACATTTGTCTGCAGAGGCGAGGCAATGATGTCTCCATCAAGGACTGTGTCTTTATTGCGGAGCGGCGGGTCACCTCCTAAGTGACTGTCAGCTCCATCAACGCAGCACTTTGGCATCAACCCTGGGAAAGCGCATCGAGCAGGCTCCACGTGCTAATGTGGTGAGTGCACTCACTAAGGGGTTGGTCTCCAAGTCCTTCCTCCTGCCTGTGACTGTTTACTGCCCTCAGTCTGTCTGTGTGTTTCCGGCATTAATTGATTCCAGAGCTGAGGGGGATTTCATCCATGCCGAGCTGGTGGATCAACTCCAGATTCCCGTGGAGCTGTTGGAGTTACCACTGAGACTTACAGCTGTTGATGGGGACCTAGTTGGAGAAGGACTGGTTACCCGGGTCATGAAACCCATCAAGATGACTGTCAGTGCTTTGCACTCTGAACAGATTCGTTTTTTTGTGTTAAACACTTGAGTATGCTATTATTTTAGGTTTGTCTTGACCCAAAAAACATAACCCTGTCATATCCTGGTCTGATAAGGAAATACTCTCATGGTTCAGTTACTGTTATGATCATTGTCTCACACTTCCCACAGCCCTGGTATTGTCTCCCACTATAGAAAGCCCCAATGACAATGCCATAGTTTCCGTACCCCCCGAATATAGTGATTTGCTAGAAGTATTTATTAAAAAGAATTCTACCAAGCTTCCCTCTCATAGAGAATACGACTGTTCTATCGAGTTACTGGATGGTGTGGTCTCACCTAAATCTAGGGTATACCCACTTACTCAGGCAGAGGAGAAAGCTATGGAGGAGTATATTCAGGAGGCCTTACAATGAGGTTTCATCCATCCTTCTACTTCCCCCACTGCTGCACGGTTCTTTTTTGTTAACAAGAAAGACAGGAGACTTAGGCCCTGCATTGACTATCGTGGGTTAAACCAAGTCACGAAACCGTATTCCTACCTGTTGCCCTTAGTTCCCGCAGTGCTAGAACAACTTCGTGGAGCCCAAATCTTTACAAAACTTGATTTAACAAGCGCTTACAACCTAGTCCAAATAAGGGAGGGTGACGAATGGAAAACAGCATTTCTCACCACCAGGGGGCACTATGAGTATTTGGTAATGCCCTTTGGGTTATGCAATGCCCCGTCTGTCTTTCAGGCATTCGTAAATGACATACTCTGGGACATGCTTGGCAAATATGTCATTGCATACATCGATGATATTTTGATCTACTCCCTGAATTTTGAAACCCATATTCGTCATGTCCGTTCCATCCTCACGCGTCTGCTTGAGAATCAGTTGTTTGTCAAACGAGAGAAGTGTGAGTTTCACCTCCCCTCTACCTCCTTCTTAGGTTATGTCATTAGTCCGGAAGATGTCATTATGGACAATGAGAAAGTGAGAGCCGTAACTAATTGGCCCATCCCTATGTCCATAAAAGAGCTCCAACGCTTCCCTGGGTTTGCTAATTTCTACCGTCGATTCATTCGTAACTTCAGTAGTCTTGCAGCTCCCCTTACCACCTTATGGAAGGGCAGTACCAAGCGACTCTTGTGGAACCCCTGGGTGCAGGAGGCGTTCGAAGCCCTCAAAGTTGCCTTCACCACTGCCCCTATCCTGAAGCATCCTGATCCAACTCAGCCTTTCATGGTTGACGTAGACACCTCTGAAGTGGGCACTGGGGTGGTGCTGTCTCAGTGCATAGGTGACCCCTGTAAACTACATCCCATCGCGTTCTACTCTCATAAACTGACCCCTGCCGAACGTAATCACGGTATCGGGGATCAAGAACTTCTGGCTATGAAACTAGCCTTTGAAGAATGGTGCCATTGGCTAGAGGGAGATATGCATCCCTTCCTTGTGTTAACCAATCACAAGAACCTAGAATATTTACGGTCAGCTAAATGGCTCAACCTCCATCAGGCCCGGTGGTCCCTCTTCTTTTCCCGGTTCAATTTTTCCATTTCTTATTGCCCTGGTTCCCGTAACACAAAAGCCGACGCCCTGTTCCACATATATCCCAGTCCCGAAGCTTCCTCAGTAGCAGTCAATGTACTACCCCCATCCGTTGTGGTTGCCCCCATTAGATGGGAAGTAGATGAAGAGATCGACCAAGAAATATCTGTCACTCCTGTCCCAGAGTCTTGTCCCGTCGGAAGTAAATATGTACCCACTCATTGCAGGGGTTAGTTAATTACATGGGCCCATTCCTCTCTGTCATCTGGCCATCCAGATGAGACCCATATGCACTAGTTATTAGCTGGCAGATATTGGTGGGAGAACATGTTCTCTGATATCCATAAGTTTGTTTCCTCATGCACCACCTGTTCCAAATGTAAAACACCCCAAACTCTTCCTGCCGGTAAACTCAAGCCCTTGCCTGTCCCTTCTCACCCATGGTCCCATGTAGCAGTAGACTTTGTCACTGACCTTCCCTCCTCACAGAATTACATGGTCATTCTGACCATTGTGGATAGGTTCTCACGTGGGGTTAGATTTGTTCCTTTTGTTAGCCTGCCCACTGCCTTTTGGACAGCTGAGACCCTTTTTAATCATGTGTTTTGTCTATTTGGTATCCCAGAAGACATAGTGTCCAATCGAGGGCTCCAATTCACCTCACATGTCTGGTTAGCGTTCTTTGAGAGACTGGGGGTTAACGTCAGCCTCACTTCTGGTTACCCCCAGTCTAATGGTCAATGTGAGAGGGTTAACCAGGAACTGGGAAAGTTTTTGAGGCTTTACTGTCATGAGAACCCAGCCGATTGGTCGAGCTATTTGCCCTGGGCTGAAATAGCCCAAAACTCGTTAATCAGCTCTTTCTACTGGCCTCACCCCCTTTCAATAGATGCTGGGCTACCAACCTCCCTTAATGCCATGGTTGGCCACACCCTCTGACAACCCGGCTGTGGACAGTTGGATGCAACAGAGTGAGCAGGTCTGGGAGCAGACCCACCAGCAGGTTGAGAACGCCCTCCACCGACACAAGAGGAAGGCAGATCACCATAGAGGGGACACCCCTACCTACCTCCCAGGGGACCGAGTGTGGCTGTTGACCTGGGACATCAGGTTTCCTGAGGGAGGTAGAAAGTTATTACCCAAATACATAGGACTGTTCACAATTTTCCAGAGAATTAATGAAGTTACATATAAATTGGATCTGCCTGTACATTACCATGTTTCTAACTCTTTTCATTCGTCCCTCTTGAAACCTGTTGTCCCAGGTCCATTGGACGAGGCCACACCCATTGCCACACCCCCACCACCGGTGGACGTCGAAGGTACCCCAGTGTATGATGTCCATCGGTTGCTGGACTCCAGAAGGAGAGGTGGGATTCTGCAGTACTTTGTGCACTGGGAGGGCTTTGGGCCTGAGGAGTGTAGCTGGGTTCCTGCACGAAATATCCTGGATCCAGGGTTGGTGGAGGAGTTCCATAAGCGTCATCCAGAGAAGCCCGTCCCAGATGCCATGGGTCCAGCCCTCCTGGCGGTCTGTGCAGCAGTGGTCCCAGGGGTCATCTGTGATGATGACCCTCCGTCCAGCACCATGGCTATTCTGAAGGCTCACTCAGGAGTGTTTCCGGCAGCATGGGTGGTGGTCGCCTTCGTCCCTCGGCCTCCTGGGGGGGGGGTACTGTCACGCTCCTGGACTCACCTAACACTCTGGACTCCACTTCCCACAATCCCACTCACACACCTGACACCACCACGTGCACCCAGTCCACCAATCCGGAGCCACTTCCTAGGAGTGGCTCCCCCAAGTTCTAATTGTTATCACCTGTACCTTTTTGTTTATGTCTGTATTTATACCCCTCTGCTTGTTTAGTTCTTGGCACAGTATTGCCTCCACATTTTTCTTGAGCCTACTGAGCATTTGTATCTGATTGCATTTCCGTGTATGACCCTTTTCGCCTTCCGGTTTCTTCCCCTTTCGCCTAGCCCTTCTGTTTGTTTGCTCTTTTCTCTCGCTTCCCGGTTTCTTGATCTCTGCCTGTTTCTCAACTCCAATTTGCCTAGCCCTTGTTTATTCTGCCTGTGTTTTCCTGATTTCCGGTTCTTGGACTCTCGCCCGTTTCATGACCATGATTTGTCTAGCCCTCATTACTCAGTTGGATTTCCCGGTATTGACCTGGCCTGGTTATTGTACATTGCCTTCTCTCACTGTGTCTATTAAAACCCTGAGTTTGTTCTTAATCTGCGAGCGTCTGGTCTGTCATTGCTGTGCTACGTACAAACAGCTCTGAGTCGTGGGTAAGCTAGCATTGGCCTTTGAGAATGCTGATATGAAGAGTGTGTATGCATAATAATAATAATAATAATAGTAGTAGTAGTAGTAGCTGGCTTTTTTCATGGTCTATCAGATATATTCCATTCAGCTAGCATGATCTTGAACTCGTCAAGATCATGCTAGCTGAATGGAATACATCTGATAGACCATGAAAAAAAGCCAGCCAATATTGTTTAAATATGTCTCTCCGCTCCAAGATGTATTTCATATGAAAAATGTGAGTTTTTCAACACGAGAAGATAAACAATATCTTCAAGCCAATGTGTGATTTTCTTTATTTTATAGACACATTCACAAACAAAAAATACCCAAATTAATCAAAACTATTCATTGATTTCCTCATGAGTGACATATAGAGATTTATGTCACGGTTTTGAATCTCCATGTTCTGGCTGTATCTTGTATGAAAAATATGAGTGATATATTTCCGAGTAAAACACTCATTTCCATCCAATAGGTCATACATTTAAGGCTTGATACCTAACCTAAATGTAGGCTGCTACATTGCTTTCAAATATGATGAGCATTTTGGGTATTCAGATGACCCTAACGATTTTCATGCTGATAAACCAAATGCCAAGCCAGGAGAATTTTGAACATTAGATACGGTACAGGGCTGTCCATCATCTATAAACAGAAATAGGCTTATTCTAATTGTTTATTACATTTATTACAACAATCTATAAAGCACACTGGCTACCATATTTTGAACAATGACAGGCTTTATTTATCTTGTAGTATTTAGGTCAACCACTTATTATTCAATCCAGACATGTGTACAGCAACTGGGTTGTGGAGATGAGCACAAAAAAAGCAGCCTTCTTATTCACATTCATGGTACTCTTTGCCCTTGTTAAACAAACTAACACTGACAGATCTTCAAATCTACATAACTGAATATAATTTTTGTAATCAGCTAACATACATTCTTTTCAGACTGTTTCAATTTTAGATACAGCTTAGAACTAGGATTGCTTTAAGACTGCTGCTACTAAGGATGAGCCTTTAAAAAAATAGACACACCTATGGTGTCTGAATCCGACATATCTCATGGTCTAAAGGGCTTCTGAGTCACTTGCAGAGGCCTGTTATGGCAATGTCATCATACTGAGGAGTCAAGTCACCTCCTCCACAGAGAACACATCATTATTTTCTTTGCATCATGATGCCCCCTTACCCGCTTCTGCCTTGTACTATCCAGTGTCCTGTCTGAGATATCTGCCATCTCTGTGGTTCTTTCTGTTTCCTCTAATGAGACAGGAGCTTCGTGTCAAATACACATGCTTGTCAGAAGCTTACAATAGCAGCGCATCTGTGTGTAGCAAGACAAGTTCATGTTTCATGAATTCAATGAGATAGTAATCACAAAGGCTACAGCAGTAAACAAACTTTAAAACTCAAGCCTGAGGTGATGAAATGGTGCAGTCTACAGCTTCTGTTGTTTGGTAGCCAAGGATAGGTAATGTGTGTCTGGTTTAAGAAAATGAAGAAAGTAAAATGTGACAAGAACATATTAATAAAGATTACGTAGCTAAAAGTAGCATCTGATTTTATTCTATTAATTATGTGCCAAGATGCTCTGAAAGACAAAGATGGAGCCAATTGTGTGTGTAGACTTTTTGTCATTTGTGTTTTTCTGGAAATGGATACTGTGTTAGGAGGGCATTAAGTGGAGATGGCCTGCATTTTCATCAGATCTGTTAACTGGTGTGTGTTGCCCAGAGGAGAGCAACTGAGATTCAGTGTTGGCACTTTGTAAGCACTTGCACAGATGATAAGCAGTAATTATGATTTAATTATATCTTTAGGGCATCTCTCTCTCTCCCAGCTCAGATTCTCTCTCTCTCTCTCTCTCACACACACACACACACACACACACACACACACACACACACACTCAATTCTGCATGAAAAACTCCAACCATCTTCAAATTAAGACATATTTTAAAAACATTCAGTAATGAAAAACAGCTCTATGAGGTCTACTAATTGCCACGTGAGCCTTATGTGGTCATTATATCTTGGCAGCTTGTGAGACAGCCGGGCACCAATTGGGCACAGAGTGGCTGTAATTGGGACAAGTTGTTGTTAAAAAGGGCATCCGTTGCTCGACTTTGACAGGCGCTTTGGCCCCGCTATGGCCCGGAGTGAGGACTTGCTTGCTCCTCCTGCTCCCACAGGCATTGAGGCTTCATCACTTATTAAAGGAGCCTGTCACCACAAAGTGACACGTGTCATGATTGGATCTGTCTGCATCTCTGGCTTGATCGTACACAGGGTCTGAGAGATGACTGAGAAGCCTTTTTTCCCATTAATAACTGTTAGTTTTATCCTTCAGAGGCCCTGTCCTTGTGTCTTTTTTCCTTTACTTCTTCCTCTTTGCCTTTTACTTGTTCACTCAGTGCCTTCCTCAGTTTGGGAACCTTCATCTGGTTCTCAACACTTTAAGAACTCTCTGTTTTCTCCCTGAGGTGTTGGCCCTTTTGCTCAGGGTTTCTGAGCTTTTTTAAAGCTCAATTTTCGCTCAGGCCAGTCATGGTGTACAAACAAGTACACATATGGCACCTTTGTTCATTTTATGCCACCTCTCTGGAGGACCAACCTATCCTTTTAGTTTGTTCCACAGGTAAAATTGCAGAGAGTCTCTCCTGGGCCTCATACCACCTCCTCTTGAGGTAAAATCTATAATGTGGTTTGGATTCGAGCAAGAGCTTCAAAATGGGCTGCTTTAATCCACATGGCTAGCTCTCAGAAGGTCAGGCAAGCCCACAGGAGAAAAGGGCAGAACAACGCCCCGTGATTACAGAGCATAAGACCACACCACAGACTTGATTACTTTTACAAAGTAACCTATAGTTAATACATCACAGCTTCTTAAACTTTCACATTTTGGTTATGAATTATTCAAAATGTAAACTTGCTGAAATATGAAACATGTGAACCAAAACAAGCTCAAGAATACTTTGAGCTTTACTATTGAGGCTTTTAAATAGAGATACTTTTACATGTGTTTATGAGGTATAACAATGGTGAAACCTATTCAGGTTTAAAATAATTGGAGCTCTAATAACAAATTTGTATGTAAACTAAATAACCATACAGATGCTACAAACCCTTGGATTGAACATTAGAGGGCCCTCCAGTATAACTTTGCACCACCGAGATTTAAAAAAAAAAAAAAAAGAAGCTTGAAAATATTTAAATATTTGTTTTGATGTTATCTATGCTTTCTGCTTAATATCAAATGATGCATCCCCCCCCCCCCCCTCTTAAACACAATCAGCTCGATGGGTGTTTTTTTAAGCATTAAGGTGGACAAAAGGCATAGGTCAAGATCAGCCATTTCTGATTAACGTATTTCTATCTTGCGTAACTTGTAATTCTCCATCTTTAAAACAAATCTGTTTACACACTAGAAAACACCTAAACAGCCTGAATTATTACCGATGATAACCAGCTTGTTTTCTGTAAGCTTCTTTCCAATATTAAAAAAAACTCACTAATGGTTCATTAGGTCTATGTCTGACAGTCTTTAATAATTCATCATCTCTCCTTAAAAACACCCTCTGCCTGCCTTCCCTCTCTCCGTGTTTGCTACTGAGAAGAAAAACAGGGAATCGCATTTCCATCGCAGCTATAATTTTTGATAAACTTCCCATTTAAATCGCTTAGCCACAGTGTTTTAAATTCAAATGAAGTGCACTGCTCACTGTTGTGAGATGCAGCATGTTTCCCCTGTGGTGATGCTGTTTGTTGGAGGAAATTAAAAAAAAAGGTCAAGATCATTTCTTTTTATGAGGTAACTCTGAGACATGATGCTACCTGACAGTTAAACTCTGCCGTTGCCAAACTTGTTGAATTCCCCGCAGAATTTCTCTAAATACTCATCCTTGCAATCAGTTAAACATTCCCTAGACGCCTGGCGCTGTTTTCCCTTTGAACATACCTACAGGATCACACAGTGTGGGACTCCGTCAAGACCTTCAGGTCTTAACAGAAGGTACTGCTGGGAATTTCTCTAATGGCACAATCTGTAATTTCTTCTGCCATGGCAGGGACAAAAGAGAGATGCGAGATGAGAAAGAGAGAGCGAGAAGGCTGGGAATGCATTTTAAGAGAGAATCTTTAGTTGGGTTTAATTTCCCATGCTTGAGCAGAGCGGTGGATTTTTTTCCCTCCCCCTCTGTACAGATCTTTGTCAGACCCTACTTACTTGAGATAGAGCCAGGGGCACTCTGAGAGAGTACACATCACCTAGATTTGCCTTCCAGCCCACCTTCTCTAGTGAAGGCTCCCTCTTTCCCCCGACAAAAGACAAAAGAACGTTTTAGAAATCAAATCTCTGTTTGTCAGAGGGAATATGCGGCGTGCTTCAGTGTGACTACACACACAGCAACATAATTGCTCCAAACACTGATGTGCTGAAACATTCTCTGTTTAATGCTAATGTTAAAGAGGCATTAGCACATGCAAGCAAGATCTCCGGGTAAGGCATTCCCACTGAAAGATCATTCTGACATACAGCCACATCCTTTGAAAAAAAAAAAAAAAGAGTCGCGCTAACATGCCCAGAAGCATACTATGTCATTTAATTCTTGATTTTATATTGACTTGCTAATTAGAGATGCACTTATTGTCTAATTTCTGTCTACTTAGCTCTGTGTAAACATAGCTCATAACTTTGCACCTTCAGGGCAGAAGGTTCTGTTCATAGTCTGGTGTGTATATATACGGTGGTTTACAGGTTAGCATCAAGACCATTCTTTCCTCTGAGACAGGAGGGATGGAGAGATGCGCCACAGAGGAATTTAGCCTGGAGTGTGAGTGCAAAAGTGGATTTTGGGAGCGCAGGGGTTTACCGACCTGCTGTAGCATTGCTTTGTCCATAGTGTCCATCAGCCTGGTCTCTTGAGTGCTACAAGAATGAGACATACACTGCAGGAAAGTGCTTTTTTCCAAGCCAGACAAAGAGTGATGGATTGGGCCAGGCAGAGCAGACAATGCATTTGTTACAGAAGCAGAAAAAAATGGCCTGGCAGGAAAACACTTTGAAATATTTAAAGATATATTTATATCACTGCTTTTTTAAAAAGCTATTAGTTGTTCATTAGTTATGATAAACTCTGTAGTCTTTAATATCTGATGTGTCAGTGATTTTTCATACAAGGGGCATTAAAGGTCTTGAATGAGTATTTAACTGAATATATGAATGATTTGTATGCATTCGCTGACCTTGCTTTGACATCAAACTCTGAATCATCTGTGGTTTCTGGAGCTTTTGTCCTGAGGAAACTAGAAGATCAGCCTACCTGCCAGTCAGAGCAACCCAGGTCTCTGAAAGTGTAAAATAATAATCACCTTTTCCTCCAAAAATCATCCCAATTTCCTTTGTAGATGGCAACGGACCTTGATGGTCGGCAGCGACGTATTCAGGGATTTCTTCTTTTCTATCTAGGTTATATTAATTAATGTGTGTTTTCTCTTAAATTAGCCCTCAGAGGAATGATAACTCAAATTTTTGTATTTATGTAAGTAATAGGCTGGAAAAGAAAATGCTAAACTGGAATATTTATGCAGTCCAACACTTTGCTCGGAGAATAAACTGCACGGAAAATGTTACGTGATGAAATATAAATGTGTTCAGGGTGCAAAGTTAATTAAATATTTACAACTTCGTGTTAGTTTACAACCCCAGTTCAGATGCCAGCCATCTACTATAACTACTTCGTTCAAAATCCATCCTCCTTTTGCCTGTGAATAAAGCTCTAATGTTAATTATCAGATTTAAGGAGAAATTTTGGGTTCTGTTATTGAACAGGCCTTAATCTGGTGCTATTGTAGGTCGCTTGAGAAAACTCAGTGCACAGAGAGAGAGAGAGGGAGAACCCTATGGGGACTGATCTTATGTCAGGAGATAGCAGATTTTTTTACGCTAAAGAAGCTACTCAATCTCACCAAAGACTGAATTATTAAAAGCACTATATGTTTTTCAAAGGCCTGATTTAGCTCGTAGGTTGGTGGGAATGTTTCTCACTCTCAAACTGAATCGTTTCTGTTCCACCCCCACCCCTCTATGATTCTCTGCACGCCTGCTCAAATGGCCCTTTACTTTCTAAGCATGCTTTTACGGCCTTTGAAGAGTTATTTTGGTTGATCAAAAGGATACGTCTGCTCAGTAAAGCGAACTGCGGCTATTCGCTGGCTTGTTTAATACTCCTCCCTCCAAGCTTTGGTTTATAAATTTATTATCAGTAACATATACAGGGGCTCTCATGCCTCCGCCGAAGCCTAGAAGCTAAGAGTCGATGCTGTGCAGAGAGATAGAGGACAAGACGAAATGAGAAGAAGTGAACAAGAGCAAAGAGGGCAGGGATGTAACTCTCATTGGCAGAGAGAAGCTGGTGTGAGATTTTAAAGCACTGTTTTCATTGATGACTTACTTGATTCAGAGTCCAGAGAGTTGATTTGTTAACATCATGTAAATGAATTGCGTAGAATTAGAGCTTGAATTCAAGCATTGGCCACACTTTATTTGCATAGTCCAATGTATACACTCTACAAATCATCTACTAAATAACAAGAACTGTAAACTGGACCATTCAAAATAAAGTGGAAAAAAAAGGAGTTGATGAGGATAAAAAAAATGCTTTCTTTATTCCATTTGTATGTGGAAAATCATACATTGACCTGCCTTTCTCACATTCCTGCATTTTTGAGATTCATGTATTCATTCATTCATCTTCAGTAATTGCTTTATCTTTGTCACAGTTGTGGGGGATTGGAGCCTATCCTGGGAACACTTTGCATGAAGTGGGAATACAGGTGGATGGGATTCCAGTCCACTGCATGAAACCGTGCACACACATACAGTATAGTATGCATACACATACAGTATGCCACCCCCTGCATGGGCTTCCTCTGGTTTCTCCAGTTTCCTCCCACTTCCCAAAACCATGCCGGTAGGTGGATTGACTACACTAAATTGCCCCTGTCAATGAATGTGTAAGTGTGTGGGTGTGTGTACAGTGGTGCTTGAAAGTTTGTGAACCCTTTAGAATTTTCTATATTTCTGCATAAATATGACCTAAAACATCATCAGATTTTCACACAAGTCTGAAAAGTAGATAAAGAGAACCCAGTTAAACAAATGAGACAAAAATATTATACTTGGTCATTTATTTATTGAGGAAAATGACCCAATATTACATATCTGTGAGTGGCAAAAGTATGTGAACCTTTGCTTTCAGTATCTGGTGTGACCCCCTTATGCAGCAATAACTGCAACTAAACGTTTTCGGTAACTGCTGATCAGTCCTGCACACCAGCCTGGAGGAATTTTAGCCCATTCCTCTGAACAAAACAGCTTCAACTCTGGGATGTTGGTGGGTTTCCTCACATGAACTGCTCACTTCAGGTCCTTCCACAACATTTGGATTGGATTAAGGTCAGGACTTTGACTTGGCCATTCCAAAACATTAACTTTATTCTTTTTTAACCATTCTTTGGTAGAACGACTTGTGTGCTTAGGGTCGTTGTCTTGCTGCATGACCCACCTTCTCTTGAGATTCAGTTCATGGACAGATGTCCTGACATTTTCCTTTAGAATTCACTGGTATAATTCAGAATTCATTGTTCCATCAATGATGGCAAGCGGTCCTGGCCCAGATGCAGCAAAACAGGCCCAAACCATGATACTACCACCACCATGTTTCACAGCTGGGATAAGGTTCTTATGCTGTAATGCAGTGGTTTTCTTTCTGCAAACATAACGCTTCTCATTTAAACCAAAATTCTATTTTGGTCTCATCCATCCACAGAACGTTTTTCCAATAGCCTTTTGGCTTGTCCACATGATCTTTAGCAAACTGCAGACAAGCAGCAATATTCTTTTTGGAGAGCAGTGGCTTTCTCCTTGCAACTCTGCCATGCAGACCACTGTTGTTCAGTGTTCTCCTGATGGTGGACTCATGAACATTAACATTAGCCAATGTGAGAGAGGCCTTCAGTTGCTTAGAAGTTACCCTGGGGTCCTTTGTGACCTCGCCGACTATTACACGCCTTACTCTTGGAGTGATCGTTGTTGGTCGACCACTCCTGGGGAGGGTAACAATGGTCTTGAATTTCCTCCATTTGTAGACAATCTGTCTGACTGTGGATTGGTGGAGTCCAAACTCTTTACAGATGGTTTTGTAACCTTTTCCAGCCTGATGAGCATCAACAACGCTTTTTCTGAGGTCCTCAGAAATCTCCTTTGTTCGTGCCATGATACATTTCCACAAACATGTGTTGTGAAGATCAGACTTTGATAGATCCCTGTTCTTTAAATAAAACAGGGTGCCCACTCACACCTGATTGCCATCCCAATTGATTGAAAACACCTGACTCTAATTTCACCTTCAAATTAACTGCTAATCCGAGAGGTTCACATACTTTTGCCACTCAAAGATATGTAATATTGGATTATTTTCCTCAGTAGATAAATGACCAAGTATAATATTTTTGTCTCATTTGTTTAACTGAGTTCTCTTTATCTACTTTTAGGACTTGTGTGAAAATCTGATGATGTTTTAGGTCATATTTATTCAGAAATATAGAAAATTCTAAAGGGTTCACAAACTTTCAAGCACCACTGTAGGTGGGGCATGGGGTGCTCTGCAATGAACTGGCATCTCATCCCGGTGTACTGTATTCATGCAAACCCCACACAGAAAGGCTCCAGCAATCCTTTACAAATTCATAACTTGGCCACCAAAGCCAAATTTTACAGGCACCTCCCCGTGCCCTTTCGAACCAGCATGGGCAAGGCCAGGTCGGACCATGCCTTGGCCTGTTATTCGCCCACGAATCCCCCTCACATTCACACCTACGGTCAATTTAGAGCCACCAATTAGCCTAACCTGCATGTCTTTGGACTGTGGGGGAAACTGGAGCACCCGGAGGAAACCCACACAGACACGGGGAGAACATGCAAACTCCACACAGAAAGGCACTCGTTGGCCGCTGGGCTCAAACCCAGGACCTTCTTGCTGTGAGGCAACAGTGCTAACCACTACACCACCCCCTTACTGAACATGAATGAATGAATAAATATTACATTTCAATAAATTTGATCATGTTATCTTGTACATGTTGTTGTCCTGATTTTTACTAGTTACATTATAATTCCTCCTTCTTGCTAATAAATAAAGATTTTAAACATTGTATAATAATACCGTCAAGTCCCAAACATGTCTGGTAGAATGACACAGCGTGAAGTTTAAACATGTTTAACTGTTCATTCCTCTGTCCAGTTTATCATGAATTATAAAAGTTTCAACTGAAATGAACATTTGTGGGAAAAACAGTTGTGTGTTCATCAATCTTTTTAATAGTTTCTGCTATTCTTATTTTAAAGACTTTCTCGTTTTATCAAGCATCAACTTAATATAAAAAATGTTAAAAGAACTGGACAAAGTTTTGGCATTTATTGACTGCCATAGTGTACAGAATACACTTCTTCCTATAGAGATCAGCACATGCGTCATTCCACTGGACATTAACACTGCTGTAGAAAACACCAGGTGAGTGAACAATTCTGCTATTCTTAGTCATTTCTTGTTTATCTTTGTTCTATTTTTCTTCATGAACAAATGTATAAATGGCTGAGCTACAAATAAAAATGCACTTAAGATAAAATAAATGATCTATTTGATTACAACCAGGAACAGAAAGCTTAGGTCTGCCAATCCACTGGACAGCATTATACAGCATCCTAAATTTTATCAACATCACATGCTTCCACGGGGTGGCACGGTGGTGTAGTGGTTAGCGCTGTCACCTCACAGCAAGAAGGTCCGGGTTCGAGCCCCGTGGCCGGCGAGGGCCTTTCTGTGTGGAGTTTGCATGTTGTCCGCATGGGTTTCCTCCGGTTTCCCCCACAGTCCAAAGACACGCAGGTTAGGTTAACTGGTGACTCTAAATTGACTGTAGGTGTGAGTGTGAATGGTTGTCTGTGTCTATGTGTCAGCCCTGTGATGACCTGGCGACTTGTCCAGGGTGTACCCCACCTTTCGCCCATAGTCAGCTGGGATAGGCTCCAGCTTGCCTGTGACCCTGTAGAACAGGATAAAGCGGCTAGAGACAATGAGATGAGATAAGACATGCTTCCACTAAATCAAGATTTTGATGTGGGTGGCATGGTGGTGTAGTGGTTAGCACTGTCGCCTCGCAGCAGGAAGGTCCTGGGTTTGAGCCCAGCGGCCGGCGAGGGCCTTTCTGTGTGGAGTTTGCATGTTCTCCCCGTGTCTGCTTGGGTTTACTCTGGGTTTTCCCCACAGTCCAAAGACATGCAGGTTAGGCTAATTGGTGGCTCTAAATTGGCCGTGGGTGTGAATGGTTGTTTGTCTCTGTGTCAGCCCTGTGATGACCTGGTGACTTGTCACTCGGGGGTGTACCTCGCCTCTCGCCCATAGTCAGTTGGGATAGGCTCCAGCTTACCCCCAACCCTGCACAGGATAAGCAGCTACAGATAATGGAGGGATGGATGGAGGTAATGCACAGCTGACAATACAGGCATGTTATCATCATGTTTGTGTAGGAAAGGAAACCCTGGGTGGATGAGGAGTTAACAGTAACGAATTTGTTGAGAGATTAATTTTTTTAACTAACCTTTATTCTTGGCGGCACGGTGGTGTAGTGGTTAGCGCTGTCGCCTCACAGCAAGAAGGTCTGGGTTCAAGCCCCGTGGCCGGCGAGGGCCTTTCTGTGCGGAGTTTGCATGTTCTCCCCGTGTCCGCGTGGGTTTCCTCCGGGCGCTCCGGTTTCCCCCACAGTCCAAAGACATGCAGGTTAGGTTAACTGGTGACTCTAAATTGACCGTAGGTGTGAATGTGAGTGTGAATGGTTGTCTGTGTCTATGTGTCGGCCCTGTGATAACCTGGCGACTTGTCCAGGGTGTACCCCGCCTTTCGCCCGTAGTCAGCTGGGATAGGCTCCAGCTTGCCTGCGACCCTGTAGAAGGATAAAGCGGCTAGAGATGATGAGATGAGATGAACCTTTATTCTTATGTTGGTTTTTATTTATCCTTCTTTCAAACAGCTAAAACAAATGGGGGAGAGACACTGAAATTCAATCATATTGTCTTGCTTTGTACTTGAATATTTTAATGCATAATTGCTAATTTGGGCCAACACAGAGCTGTACTAAAACCAATATAGCTACATGGTAATAAAGAATCTTGAATCTTGAGTATTAGTTACACATAGCACTTTCACACCTACTGTAGTAAAGCCATTAAAATGCAAGAGAACAAGACAAACTACAATGAATTTTTTTGGATGAGAAAATAGTTAGTTAAAAGAATGAGGTATTGTCAGATAGCATAGCTTTTGAAGTGATTGCTTGTATAATACTTGTTACTGGTACTTTGATGTGTTGAATGGAAAATTGATTAAATAATCATGTGGAAGTCAGTGACATCCCAAGAGACGTTAGTGGTGCAGTATCACCCTTCTAACAAATGTGTTCCACCTTTATAGCATCATATATGATGACCCAAGACATCTGATGTTATTTTAAAAAAACAAACAAACAGCTTTTGTCATCTCTGAATGTGGGCCATGGGAGAATCCCCAATAATTACATAAACAAATGCTGTATTTGTATTACAGATTTCTTGAAACCCCACTGCTGTCATTTACACCATGTAAACATGTTCTTTCTGCACTGATAACTGTAGTTATTCTTGAGCAGTCATAATTAATAAAAGCTGTATATTCTCAGTATACTAAATATTTTACACAGTAACACAGCACTGTTGAATTCTCAAATCTAAATGATTAGATAGTGTTAAGTTTCTATAATAGCAGCTTTGATCACAATGGTGGCTGTAAAATTATATTCATTTATATTAATTAACATAATTTAATGAACTCATTACTCACTTATATCAAGACCAACTCAAGTTATCATTCCTATAGTAACAGCTGTGTTTTTATATTATTAACTTAATGGCAAATAACAAAGGGAAGCTGCTAAGGGAATTATTGTTTATAGCTGCTATAATATGTAATAACAGGTACTAACTTTTATCGTGGTGTAAGTGGTTAGCACTGTTGCCTCACAGCAAGAAGGTCCTGGGTTCGAGCCCAGTAGCCGACAGGAGCCTTTCTGTGTGGAGTTTGCATGTTCTTCCCATGTCTGCATGGGTTTCCTCTGGGTGCTCCGGTTTTCCCCACAGTCCAAAGATATGCAGTTAGGTTAACATGGGACGGCCTTAGGCTGAAGTGCCCAAGAGTGGCGGTGCACACATGTGCAGTGGTTTTGCTCTCCTATGATGAACTAAATTTCATTGTGCAGTGACAATAAAGGCATTCTATGCCTTTTTATAGTAAATGTAATTATAAATGTTTAAAAAGTGTGATGTGTTTGTCATTAATAAATAAAAAACCTGACAAACTCATCTCATCTCATCTCATTATCTGTAGCCGCTTTATCCTTCTACAGGGTCGCAGGCAAGCTGGAGCCTATCCCAGCTGACTACGGGCGAAAGGCGGGGTACACCCTGGACAAGTCGCCAGGTCATCACAGGGCCCTGACAAACTGCTGTGGTATAAGTAGAATAAAGTGCTTTAGGATGTACTGTTATTGGTAAGTAATCAACTTTAGTTTTAACACTCTAAAGTTGATTATCTTCCAATAACAGCACATCCTGTCATGTGTTATTCTTTACCTAAAGCTACAAACTTTTTGGATGACTAGCATTCAGTGTCTAGAGGGAATGGTGTACCATTATGTGTGTTACTTCATTAATTTAAATTAGGATATTGGTTCAGTATTTTTTGACATCATGCATTGTGATCTGTGTAGGCTGCAAACTGCTCAGACTGCTAATGCTTACTTAGTAGTTTGTGAATTATCAGTGACAGAGGGCAACAAAATTGCTATCGTTACACACACAGTACCAGTCAAAGGTTTGGACAGATTTACTCATTGAGTTTTAGCAGGTACATTTGCTGATTTCATCATCCACCACTGACAGAGACAATGCCACATTCCCAGATAACTAGTACTTGAGCATAATATGTGCCTTTAGCAATGGTCGAGTTGTAAAATCAAACCAGGGGGGATGGTGAAATTTTTAGTTGTATGTCGACCCATCGGTTGGTCCGTCGGTGGGAAACTGGTTTGCTTTTAGGAGGGTTTGCACACAACGTAGGTCTGTGGACCTTGTTCATTTACCAGACATACAGTATTTTGTGTTGATAAAGTGTGTAGTACACACTGTGTACCCTTTTTATTGTTGTAAAAAACATAATACACTGGTATTTTACTGTAAAACATGCACAGTGTGGATGTCATGTGTCACATTTAGTCAGTCTCCTGGCTGACATACCTACCACATTCTCCATATTAGGGTGAAATGCAGATGACAAATTTGAAGTGTACTTCATAGTCATGGTAGGCTCCTTTTAAATCGTTTGGTAAATAATTTATTAAAACCTCAGCAGGCAATGTAAATGAACAACTGAATCTTTTCATATCAAGTCAATAGAATTTTTATTCAAAGCTGAACATTGGGAACATTGAGTTAAATACAGAGGTACAGTAGGTAGGTAACCAATAAGCTAAAACAAGCAACAGTAAATTGTAAATCAGACTAAACTTCCTAAAAGATGTTTGAGGCATTATGCATTTTTTTTTGTTTTTTTCCTTTTTGTTATTATTGTGTTTATTCTTATGAGTAATGCAAATTATACATGTCCATACCGTTTATTATTTTAATGGAAAGAAAATTACTTATGTTATTTCTGATTTATTTATTATCTGAACGAGGATTTGAGCTTTGAAAAATGACCGGATTCTTTCTGTAACGTTGATTCCCGCTGTTATCTAGGTCACGTGACACCTTAACGTTGACGGTTACTAAGGAGCTGCCTTGGATACTTTGATACTTTGCTTCGATACATAGCAGCACTTTGATACATACTGGATACAAGCTAGCAAAATGAGTTAAAAGCAGGCATCTTTGGAAAGTTTCTTTGGAAAGGGGAAAAGGCCCATTGAGGAGACAGAAGAAGAGCCTATGACGAAGAAAAAGAAAGCTGCATTTTAGCAGACACTTTGTCGAGTCCTACACCAATCCTGCTCTGCCTTACATGTTGTGACTGGCTCTTTAATGAGGCAATGAAGCCTTCAAAACTGCTAGTGTTGTTTATTTTAGCCTTCCTGTCTTGAATAACACTTTTTGTTGCCTGAAGAATAACAAACGAACGTCCAGGCTGATTAAATTAATGGCCTTATACAAGAAATCAAAGCTAACATGAACCTGAGTAAGCTATCGATAGCTGGCTAGACTCCAAACTAACATTCATTATGATAGCTGTGTTGTTATCCGCCGCCCACAAATTAGGCTACATATCGGCAACTTTACAGCATGATAGTGGGCTCACAGAAAGTGTGACTGACATTCGTAACTCTTGACTTACCTCCTGAAATGTTTTTTCTTGCGATCTTAAATCCGAACTTGCTTAGGTCTTGCTGTCCACTCCGCTTGGCCATGATGCTGCAATCCGCTGCTGTCACTGATGCCAAATGAAATAAAAAATAACGGAACCCCAACTGAATGTCACCTCCTCAAACGCTTCGCTTGCGCGTGCCCTCTCTTGCGGTAGCTTATTGCATGCTCAGTTTCAGCAAAGCTACGTGGAATGGCATTTCTAATTCCAATGTTAAATAGAAGTAATGTCCACATTTATTGATAAAATTGCTCAAGGGAAGGGAGGGGGGATGCCCGTTTTAGAGGGGGGATGATTTTGACCATTTTTTATTCCAGGGGGGATGGCATCCCCCCATCCCCCCTCAACTCGAGTACAGGCCTTTAGTCTGAAGATGTTTGCTTGTTTAGTTTTGCACTGGTGCCAAATATCCATCCATCTATTACCTGTAACCACTTATCCTGTGCAGGGTCACAGGCAAGCTGGAGCCTGTCCCAGCTGACTATGGGCCAGAGGCAGGGTACACCCTGGACAAGTCACCAGGTCATCACAGGGCTGACACACAGAGACAAACAACCATTCACACTCACACCTACGGTCAATTTAGAGCCACCGATTAGCCTAACCTGTCTGTCTTTGGACTGTGGGGGAAACTGGAGTACCCAGAGGAAACCCACACAGACACAAGGAGAACATGCAAACTCCACACAGAAAGGCCTCTGTCGGCCCCGGGGCTCGAACCCAGGACCTTCTTGCTGTGAGGCAACAGTGCTAACCACTACACCACTGTGCTGCCTGGTGCCAAATATGGTTAAAGGTAATGCCAATAGCCATAAGGTTTGCCCACATATTTGCTGTCAAATGATAAACAATTCAATCAATCAATCCAAAGAGTCAATCGTAATGTAAACCATTCATTCATTCATTCATTCATTCATTATCTCTAGCCGCTTTATCCTTCTACAGGGTCGCAGGCAAGCTGGAGCCTATCCCAGCTGACTACGGGCGAAAGGCAGGGTACACCCTGGACAAGTCGCCAGGTCATCACAGGGCTGACACATAGACACAGACAACCATTCACACTCACACCTACGGTCAATTTAGAGTCACCAGTTAACCTAACCTGCATGTCTTTGGACTGTGGGGGAAACCGGAGCACCCGGAGGAAACCCACGCGGACACGGGGAGAACATGCAAACTCCACACAGAAAGGCCCTCGCCGGCCCCAGGGCTCGAACCCAGGACCTTCTTGCTGTGAGGCGACAGCGCTAACCACTACACCACCGTGCCGCCCGTAATGTAAACCAATTTTATAAAAATTTAAGACCGATTAACAGGTTAGCCCTTGTAATTTTTCTTATTCATATGAATTTATATTCACTTCATTCATAACAAATACAACAAACCTCCTCTTAATCATTGGAATGGCTACAAATTTTGGATAACTTTGGGTCTCACCACCATGTTGCTGTCATCAATGGCAGCTCATACTGGTTCTGAACATATTGCAGTGTGAACATGCTCATTTCTTATGACATTTCACTCTTTAAAAAAAGGCTTATGTACAAGCTGCATACAATATAAACTGTGCTCCTCCTGAACACTTCACATCCAGACATTCTCTCACTCCTCTTCCTTTTCACCTGGTCCTGGTAACGAGGGCTGGGCTGGGACAAAGCACTGGATAATTACAGCAATAACATACACAGGATGTCACTGATAAAGATTGGATACGAGGCAGCTTTCTACTTTGTGTCAGCAGCCTGGTGCTCTCGTCCCCCTGATCCCAACATCACCGCTTTCATCTCCTTCACTCGGCCATGAAAAATTCATCCAAGACCTCCAGAAATATTTATAGGCAAAAACTTAGGGAGAAATGTTTGTGCTGAAAAATTCATGGCCACATGGGTTCCCCTGTGATGTAGTATACCTCTGTAATGAACTTGATTGCACACATTACACAATAAAATCATTTATCTAAATTTTTATTCAATCATTTTTATAATTTTTGCTCTCCTTTGCCCAGGACTGATCAAGCAGAGAAGCATAAGAGTATATACTGTATAAGGTCGGTTTCTATGAGACTTTCCTCTTCCAAAAATGCATACCCTGGTGAAAAATAAATGTGCTAAGTATACTAAAATTTAGCATACTTTTGTGTACTTGAAGCCACACTAATCATCTATATACTTCAAGTGCGTTTATGATTAGTTAACTTGAGGCATGCTATTTTGGAACAACTAATTTTGTACTAAATATATTTTAATTGTAATTAAATTGTAGAAAAGTGCAACTTGAAGTGTATTTAGTGTACTTTTATGTGCTAAATTACACTTAACTTTCAGTTAAAGTATATTTTAGTATAATATATTTCTATAAAGTGTAATATAGTATAATTATTTTAAAGTGTGTTAAAAGTGTTAGCGTGAAAGCGTGATGTTAGTATACTTTTTATATATTTACAAAAAGTACAATTTGTGTAAGTACATTTTCAATATACTATTGAAAATATGAATATACTTTAAATACAATAAAGTACATTTATTTTTCACCAGGGTAACCTTTTCATAGGGTCAGGCCTTGGAGTCCATGGGTATTTTTTGTCATAAAATTTTGTTTCCCATTCAAAAGATTAAAAGCTATATTCTTCTGCTATATATTCTATTGTGTTTATGAGTTCACTTTATATGTAATACACATCAGGGCACTGCCCACAGGTCCTGACTTTACAGTGCATGATGTATGAAAGCTTAAAGGTCCCTTTAACTGGTGCAGGAGGGGATCTGAAAAAACCTTGCCACAAGGCCTCATTATAGCCAGAAATCTGCTTGCTGAATATGTGATCTGGGCCTGTGAGGACTTCATTTAATACTATCATGGTAATGGCTTCTGCAGTATTAAAGGATGTTGACCAGAAAGATTAATGAGGGTTGTGTGCATGCGTACTATAATTGATGATGGATGAGGACACAATGCATAAAAAAATCAGTTTGATTAAGTCAGTATAGTAATGCTGTATTTTAATTACTGTATACGCTATGTACTACTGGCTGACACCAAACAGGCTAGTCAGGAGTCCATCATATGATATAACTGTACTGATACGTATATTTTCTAGCAAAGGCAATTTCTTTAACCCAAGTTATCCCTTTTCATTTTATAGAAAATGTAAAATCATTTTTATCCCCAGTTTTGCTTATTTATGTAAATGATATAAACAAAAGGGGCGGCACGGTGGTGTAGTGGTTAGCGCTGTCACCTCACAGCAAGAAGGTCCGGGTTTGAGCCCCGTGGCCGGCGAGGGCCTTTCTGTGCAGAGTTTGCATGTTCTCCCCGTGTCCGCGTGGGTTTCCTCCGGGTGCTCCGGTTTTCCCCACAGTCCAAAGACATGCAGGTTACGTTAACTGGTGGCTCTAAATTGACCGTAGGTGTGAATGTGAGTGTGAATGGTTGTCTGTGTCTATGTGTCAGCCCTGTGATGACCTGGCGACTTGTCCAGGGTGTACCCCACCTTTCGCCCGTAGTCAGCTGGGATAGGCTCCAGCTTGCCTGTGACCCTGTAGAAGGATAAAGCGGCTAGAGATAATGAGATGAATGAGATGAGATAAAAGACAAGGAATCTGTCTTGCACATCTTTGAAATGTGTGTAACATCGCGTTACACACAATACTGCGAAACACACAGACAACACAACAAAAGTATTCTATGAAGAGGTGGCATGGTGGTGTAGTGGTTAGCACTGTCACCTCACAGCAAGAAGGTTCTGGGTTCGAGCCCAGTGGCCGACGGGGGCCTTTCTGTGTGGAGTTTGCATGTTCTCCCCTTGTCTGTGTGGGTTTCCTTTGGGTGCTCTGGTTTCTCCCAAAGACATGCAGGTAGGCTAATTGGTGGCTCTATTGTCCATAGGTGTGAATGGTTGAGAGGAGAAAACCTCTATAATAATCCAGTAGAAGGCAACAGGAAACCACTACTCTAATATTCCCTAGACAATCTGATGGCTGAAGCTGTCAGAGTGGCCATCTCATTGTAGTTATATGCCAAAATGGATGGATGGATTCTATGAAGAGGTAAGTCTTTAGTTGTCATTTGAAGCCAGCCAGTGACTTACAGTGGGGCAAAAAAGTATTTAGTCAACCACCAATTGTGCAAGTTCTCCCACTTAAAAAGATGAGAGAGGCCTGTAATTTTCATCATAGGTGCACTTCAACTATGAGAGACAGAATGGGGGGAAAGAATCCAGGAAATCACATTGTAGGATTTTTAATGAATTAATTGGTAAATTCCTCTGTAAAATAAGTATTTGGTCACCTACAAACAAGCAAGATTTCTGGCTCTCACAGACCTGTAACTTCTTCTTTAAGAGGCTCCTCTGTCCTCCACTAGTTACCTGTATTAATGGCACCTGTTTGAACTCGTTATCAGTATAAAGGACACCTGTCCACAACCTCAAACAGTCACACTCCAAACTCCACTATAGCCAAGACCAAAGAGCTGTCAAAGGACACCAGAAACAAAATTGTAGACCTGCACCAGGCTGGGAAGACTGAATCTGCAATAGGTAAGCAGCTTGGTGTGAAGAAATCAACTGTGGGAGCAATTATTAGAAAATGGAAGACATACAAGACCACTGATAATCTCCCTCGATCTGGGGCTCCACGCAAGATCTCACCCCGTGGGGTCAAAATGATCACAAGAACGGTGAGCAAAAATCCCAGAACCACACAGGGGGACCTAATGAATGACCTGCAGAGAGCTGGGACCAAAGTAACAAAGGCTACCATCAGTAACACACTATGCCGCCAGGGACTCAAATCCTGCAGTGCCAGACGTGTCCCCCTGCTTAAGCCAGTACATGTCCAGGCCCATCTGAAGTTTGCTAGAGAGCATTTGGATGATCCAGAAGAGGATTGGGAGAATGTCATATGGTCAGATGAAACCAAAATAGAACTTTTTGGTAAAAACTCAACTTGTCGTGTTTGGAGGAGAAAGAATGCTGAGCTGCATCCAAAGAACACCATACCTACTGTGAAACATGGGGGTGGAAACATCATGCTTTGGGGCTGTTTTTCTGCAAAGGGACCAGGACGGCTGATCCGTGTAAAGGAAAGAATGAATGGGGCCATGTATCGTGAGATTTTGAGTGAAGACCTCCTTCCATCAGCAAGGGCATTGAAGATGAAACGTGGCTGGGTCTTTCAGCATGACAATGATCCCAAACACACCGCCCGGGCAACGAAGGAGTGGCTTCGTAAGAAGCATTTCAAGGTCCTGGAGTGGTCTAGCCAGTCTCCAGATCTCAACCCCATAGAAAATCTTTCGAGGGAGTTGAAAGTCCATGTTGCCCAGTGACAGCCCCAAAACATCACTGCTCTAGAGGAGATCTGCATGGAGGAATGGGCCAAAATACAAGCAACAGTGTGTGAAAACCTTGTGAAGACTTACAGAAAATGTTTGACCTCTGTCATTGCCAACAAAGGGTATATAACAAAGTATTGAGATGAACTTTTGTTATTGACCAAATACTTATTTTCCACCATAATTTGCAAATAAATTATTTAAAAATCAGACAATGTGATTTTCTGGATTTTTTTTCTCATTTTGTCTCTCATAGTTGGGGTATACCTATGATGAAAATTACAGGCCTCTCTCATCTTTTTAAGTGGGAGAACTTGCACAATTGGTGACTGACTAAATACTTTTTTGCCCCACTGTAGCTGTTTGGACATCTTGGGAAAGTTGAAAGTAGTGTTGCTGATGATTTATTGGCCCATAACTTGTGCATATGTAAATATATATAATTAAGTTCCATCCATCCATAGCCGCTTGTCCTGTTCAGGGTCGCAAGCAAGCTGGAGCCTATCCCAGTTGACTATGGGTGAGAGGTAGGGTACACCCTGGACAAGTCACCAGGTCAGCACAGGGCTGACACATAGAGACAAACAACCATTCACACTCACATCTACAGTCAATTTAGAGCCACCAATTAGCCTAACCTGCATGCCTTTGGACTGTAGGGGAAACCAGAGCACCCAGAGGAAACCCATGCAGACACGGGGAGAACATGCAAACTCCACACAGAAAGGCCCTTGTTGGCCGCTGGGCTTGAACCCAGGACTTTCTTGCTGTGAGGTGACAGTGCTAACCACTACACCACCATAGAATTAAGTTAACTTCACTAAATGGTATGGTTACGCTAGCTCATTGCATTACCCCTCCCAGCCAGATGAGGGCACAATCTCCCAAGGATTGTGCAGCACTTCCTTTATGGTGGATGTCCTGGCTCCTCAACTATATAAACCCTGCATATTTTCCCCTGCTTTTTGACTTCTGTGTTTAGCTAGGGCCTTTGTCTTATCTCTGTACTTAGTTTGTGAAGTCTTTTACATGTTGTCCCATGTCTGCTTTCTGGATGCAATTTTTGGATAGCACTTATCAGTTTGTTAAACTGGTATGTTGTTAATTAACCCCAGCACATATTCAACCTATCCATAGTTCACCTCACAAACCTGGTAGTGACCAGTTTAAACCCACGCTTGCAGTTCCCAAGAAGTATTATGGATCCCCTAGTAAATGTATGCCAAGCTATCAGATGAGAAGAAACAATGCTGTTTAAGAGAGCGGTTACGTCTATACTGTGGAAAAAGATAACAGAGCTTTCAGCGCTTGTCATGTCTGCAAACCCAAACTTCTTTCCAGGTGAGCCCACATGTAACACCCATGGTTGTGAGACATGACTCCCTATCATGCCAAGCTAACTTTGAACGGTAGAATAAAGCCTGACACAGAAAGCACAGTTCATACTCGGAACTATTAGCTCAGGAGTTCATGTTTTGTTCCCTCTTTTGAGCCTTGCACCAGTGGAGTTGTTTCATATCTTTGGCCTTCTACTCTCTTGTTGCTCATAAAGACTCGCATCAGTCAAACAGGCAAAGGTACAATTCCAATAAATGATACAATAAATAACCTGTGGGTAAAAACCAAATGCTTGAAGGAAAATAATTTTATAACTGGTCATATGAAAAGTTAGGTGATGAGTTTAAGCTAAACTTGTTGAGACTGAAATATTAACATTTACTGTAAGCATGTCATGTATATGCACAGTAAAGTTTTTACTGTTTAGGCCATTTGTTCGCTGTTGGTAATTTTTTTTAAGCACTCCATTCAATGCCTGTAGTCAATTATCACATGGGGCTGTTTTCTGATGTTTACAAAAGGGATCCTTTCCATGTTGTCAGACACTCATTCATATTGTTACAATTGGCTAACTAGTCAGGTATTACCTTAGAAATAGTCTTCTTCACAAATTCTGCACGACTTCTCCTTTCCACATCAGAAAACAGCCCCTCTGTGCGATAATCGACTACAGGCACTGAATGGGGCGCTGTGTCAGAGACCAGAAGAAGTGAAAGGTAAAACAATGAGTCATTTTCTACAATTTCTTTTTAGCTATTGAGGTAAACAGACATTGGTGTGTCTTTGTAGGGATCCTCCTAATCCAAATTTAAGTATCAGGAATAGTTCAAACATTTCTGTTGTAGATTTTTTTTAATTTTATTTATTATTATTTTTTTTTTTTTTACACATTTTCATGGGGGCGGCACGGTGGTGTAGTGGTTAGCGCTGTCGCCTCACAGCAAGAAGGTCCTGGGTTCGAGCCCCGGGGCCGGCGAGGGCCTTTCTGTGTGGAGTTTGCATGTTCTCCCCGTGTCCGCGTGGGTTTCCTCCGGGTGCTCCGGTTTCCCCCACAGTCCAAAGACATGCAGGTTAGGTTAACTGGTGACTCTAAATTGACCGTAGGTGTGAATGTGAGTGTGAATGGTTGTCTGTGTCTATGTGTCAGCCCTGTGATGACCTGGCGACTTGTCCAGGGTGTACCCCGCCTTTCGCCCGTAGTCAGCTGGGATAGGCTCCAGCTTGCCTGCGACCCTGTAGAAGGATAAAGCGGCTACAGATAATGAGATGAGATGAGATTTTCATGGCATATGTGGATACAAGTCATCTTTGAACATGGGTTAGAGGATAGGTAAGATGGTGGTGGAGTACATATGAATTGTATACTTACTGCTCGCTCATAGAACATACTATAGTAATGCTCAGGTAGTAGGTACTTAACCAACATTAGTACATACTGAGTATTTGGATGCAGTTTAACTGTGTGTTGTATACAGTATTGTGGGTGGCACGGTGGTGTAAGTGGTTAGCACGGTCACCTCACAGCAAGAAGGTCCTGGGTTTGAGCCCAGCGGCTGATGAGGGCCTTTCTGTGTGGAGGTTGCATGTTCTCCCCATGTCTGCGTGGGTTTCCTCCAGGTGCTCCGGTTTCCCTCACAGTTCAAAGACATGCGGTTAGGTAAATATGGGACGGCCTTGGGCTGAGGTGCCCTTGAGCGAGGCACCTAACTCCCAACTGCTCCTCGGGTGCTGTTAGCGTGGCTGCCCACTGCTCTGGGTATGTGTGTGTGCTCATTGCTCGCATGTGTGTGTTCACTGCTTCAGATGGGTATGCAGAGAGGAATTTCACAAGCGTGTGATGAATAAAGTTCTTCTTCTTCTTATTGCACCTGCAGCAACTCCACACTTGAGCTGTGTTTTCTAGTTCCTTATTTTCTTGTTTAGTTTTTAGTCTCATTTTCTCTAGTTTTGATTTCTGCATACCTGTATGAACTCTAATTTTTGGATATGCCTTAAATAACCCTGAATATGCCCTATATATATATATATAAAACCATGTCTGCCTGTGTTTTGATGCAATTGATTTTGACTGTGTTTGAGGAGATAATGTTAATGGACATTTTTAAAGTAATGTTCTGCTATTTGGTCCCCTGGTCCTTGAACAAAAAATATTTCCAAGCGCTTCCAAACAGTTTTAATTTGCAGAAATACATTTATATTTTTGCATTGTACCACCTTTAGGATAAAATTCATTTAAGTTAATTGTTTTAATCTAAATGAATTAAGTGTAATTTAAAAAGATATAAGAAATGAATTGCACATTATTAAACACCCTCTTAATTCAGCTTAAAAATTCAGTTAACATATTGTCTACAATTAATAGATCTTTAAATAGCAATCCTTTCTCTCTCCACTTCAGAGTGTGGATTATATCGGAGTTGCAAAATCCTGAGTTTGTTTTTAACACAGTTGTCTCAGTTTTGTGAACAGCAGCTACCTGTTTTTTTTTCTCTTTTGGTGAAAACAATTTTCTTGAGTCTTTTTCCATCGTCACTGGTGCTAGAGGGGCCATGACTTTATTGTTCTGTCTGTCCACATTATCAGGACAGTTCAGTGAGCAGATATCTTGCTTCTGTCAGGAAGAACCTCCTGCTGAGATGGAAGGTGTTGAGGTGATGATTGTTTCCTGACCTTCCCTCACTCCCTCCATTACATCCACAATGAAAGACACCATTTCCTCCTCACTTGTCTCTAAATGGGTAAAGGTGCCTAAGCACACCACATTCCCTTTGATTTCACATCTGTGCTGTCATTTGATCCTTAACTCGGCTCAGTGCTGCACCTTTCCATTCTTCCAGCTCAGGGGACGTGTCAAAGCTCAGCAGCCGAACCGCCACTGTCGTCCATGGCCTTTTCAGTGCCTCCTTTGATTGAGGCCTTTGACCAGACAAGAGAGTCGCACTTAATGGACCCTTCTGAAGATGCTTTTGTATTTCCAGGTACAGCAGATGACCCTAATGCAAATGAACTGGGTTTTGATACAATGCAGGTCATGCTGACAATCTGATGCTAAAGGTTATAGATTACACAGTTTCCTTCTTCTACTGGCACTATCCAATTTTTCAGTGAGTCTTGCAAATAGTCAAAATAGCTATTGTAATGTAGTAAAACATAAAAATGGGTCTAACTGACCATCAGGAAATTTAATTTTGGTGGTTGCTCTTAAATTATGAACAATATATATTTCCTTCTTTCAGTGTTTTGTTCAGATAGACTCCAGAGTAACCCTAGATAACATCACACTGAGCAGCAGAAAGAGGAGAACAAATATTCTCTTGGAATCAGAGTAGGGTTTTGAACTTAATATTTCCTGATTATAGACTAGTCAAGTCAAGTTTATTTCTATAGCGCTTTTAACAATAGACATTGTCACAAATCAACTTTACAGAATTTGAATGACTTTAAACATAAGCTAATTTTATCCCTAATCTTTCCCCAATGAGCAAGCCTGTGGCAACGGTGGCAAGGAAAAACTCCCTCAGATGACATGAGGAAGAAACCTCGAGAGGAACCAAACTCAAAAGGGAACCCATCCTCATTTGGGCAACAACAGACAAAATGATTATAACATTAACAGTTTTAACATGAAGTTGGTTTCGTTGGTTTTATAACTCTTCAACTGATGGAAACTTGAGTGCAAAACTGTTCATGACAACTGTAGTCCTAAAGTTAGCAAATCAACTGTAGTCCTCAGCCATAAAAGCATTACTGTAAGTGTCCAGAGCATCTTCCAAGTGTGACTTTCAACTGTCCATATGGGGCCGTCCACTACAGGAGCTATGTGATAAGACTCCGACCAGACATAGGGCATCAGAATGGATCAGGCAGGTCCGAGGAGCAGAAGAGATCAGCATCTCAATCTCAGGATTGACATGTAACTCGGGGGGGAGAAAACACAGATTGTTAGGTATGCCCAATATCACCTGAATAAGTAGAAACAGTGTACATTTTGCGCTGAGTGCAAGTAAGAACTCCGGCAAAACTAACTATGACAGCATAACTAAAAGGGGAGAGCCAGAAGGTAACACAGGCATGAGGGAGCCCCAGGACATAAAGCAGCCAGCCACTACACCATCAACAAACTTGAGTGAGCAAGTGAGTGGGAGACTGACAGCATCCATACAGTACATCCCAGTTTACCAAAACACTCTATTGCCGCTTTTCCACTACAAACGCGGCTGAGCCGTGCCGTGCCGAGTCGAGCTGAGTCAAGCTGAGCGGGGCTATTGAAGTTGCATTTCGACTACAACCGCGCTGAACCGTGCTGGCTGGAAGTGGGTGGACACATTGGGTGGAGTTAGCGAAAGTGGGTGGACGTCACGTGATGTCGTTAAGCAGCGCAAACAGTGACATCAGTGACAGTGGCGGAACAAGTCAGAGCCGGGCCGGGGGCGGGGCAAATGACCGGGCCCTTTATTAAAGCTTATCATAACATCATTTTAGGCTACAAAATGTCCGCAACTGCGGTGTTTACCAATTTCAACACTACCGGGTGCAACTATATGTTATTTAGTACATCAAGTCCTTCAAACGAACATGTAACTCAGAAACAAAAAACATTAGGATACTGTACATGGCTCATAATAAAACATCAATAGCCTATACTGCGCACATTATTTGAAGGGCATACGAATGAGCGCTCAGAGTGGTGACAGGAAGAGTCAGAAATAAAAGGAGGGCGGTGCAAACCTCACTGAATGCACTGTGTTTACCAATTTCAACACTCCGGGGTGCAACTATGTTATTTAGTACATCAAGTCCTTCAAACGAACATGTAACTCAGAAACAAAAAACATTAGGATACTGTACATGGCTCATAATAAAACATCAATAGCCTATACTGCGCACATTATTTGAAGGGCATACGAATGAGCGCTCAGAGTGGTGACAGGAAGAGTCAGAAATAAAAGGAGGGCGGTGCAAACCTCACTGAATGCACTGTGTTTACCAATTTCAACACTCCGGGGTGCAACTATGTTATTTTGTACATTAAGTCCTTCAAACGAACATGTAACTCAGAAACAAAAAAACATTAGGCGACATACTGTACATGGCTCATAATAAAACATCAATAGCCTACTGCGCGCATTATTTGAAGGGCATACGGCGAGCCTTGCGCTCCGTGAACTCGTCCACGATGCTCTGACTGATTCAGTGAGCTTTTAAGCGGTAGTCTCACGACCCGAATAGTAAACAATAAACATGGAGGACATGGAGTCGTTAGTGTTGCTGGTCTTGGTGCTGTGGCTTGTTGTCACCGACAACGCGGACAGATACTGGCAAGAGCGTATAGATGAGGCGAGGCGCATAAGGCTTCAGAAATTCTCGTAATTCGTAATTATTCTTCTTCCGGGTTTGCGGTGTTTACAGATCCCAGCGCGCTCGCGGGGCGTGTGTGGGCATGTGAGGACACTCCTCCTCACCAATCAGTGCACAGGGGAGTGTCTGCTCACGCCTCCAGCCTCAGTCGGCTCGCTTTGGCTCGCTTCAGCCCCACTCCAAAACGGTGCGAGTTTTAGGGGCTAAGCAGGGCTGAAACGAGCTGAGTCGTGCTGGTTTTTGGTAGTCGAAACGCGAGCCGTGTCGGGCTGAAGTGAGCTGAAGCGAGCTGAAGTGAGCTGAAAAAGGGTAGTGGAAAAGGGCCATATGTCTGAGGACCCTCCAGATCTACTCCTTTACCTCATAAACACCATTAACAAAAGGCTTGACTAAACAGATATATTTTCAGCCTAGACTTAAACACTGAGACTGTGTCTGATTTCCGAACACTGCTTGGAAGGCTGTTCCATAATTGTGGGGCTTTGTAAGAAAAGGCTCTGCCCCCGATGTAGCCTTCACTATATTGAGGTACCAGCAGATAGCCAGCACCTTTTGATCTAAGTAGGCATGGTGGGTCATAAAGGACCAGAAGTTCATTCAGGTACTGTGGCGTGAGACCAATCAGTGCTTTAAAGGTCAATAGTAGTATTTTATAATCAATACAAAGTTTGATTGGGAGCCAATGCAGTGTGGATAAGACAGGGGTGATATCATATTTTCTAGTTCTAGTAAGGACTCTTGCTGCTGCATTTTGAACTAACTGCAGCTTGTTTATGCACTTATTGGAACATCCAGACAGTAAGGCATTACAGTAATCCAACCTGGAGGTAACAAAAGCGTGAACTAGTTCTTCTGCATCATGTAGTGACATTAAATTTCACAAATAGATGAAAGAAAGCTATCCGGGTAATGTTATCAATGTGAGTTTCAAATAAAAGACTGGGGTCAATAATCACCCCGAAGTCTTTTTTTTTAGACTACTAGCAGGTTACCCAGCATTGCCCAGGCTTTGCAAAATTCTGGGTTACCCCCAGACTTCCATGTCAAATGAAGATCTGTCGAGAAATGGTGATGTTAACCCAAGACAAACAAAAATCTAAACATCCACCATCCAGGGGCCCACCGGGGACCCCCTGGGGCCCAAATATGGAATTTCTGAGTTCTGCCAAACTGTGGCTATCTCCTGTACCTATGTGCCAAGTTTAGTGAAGGTCTGTCGAGAGTTTGTGTTGATAAATGTAATGTGAAAGGCCTTGAGGGAGGGGGTGGGTGGATGTTGTGCCCTCCAGGGACCTCTCTGGGGCCTGTACATTAATTTTGTTTATATCTGCAAAATTCCGGGTCATCCTCGGACCTACTTGCCAAATTTGGTGAAAATTTGTCGAGAAATGGCGATGTTAGCTCAATACAAACAAACTTTGCCGCTTCTTATAGAGATGAAACACTTGTTACATAGGTGCTCTGGAAAAGGGTGTCCGCTTATGTTGTAAAGTGTACTGATATGTAAAATTTTATACCATTGTGCCATTAAGCTACACCCTTTTACAAATTTACATTTTATCTCTTTTCTATCGTGGAAAGTAATTGCAAAGCATCATAATAAACCAAAAACATTTTTGCTTGCTGTTGCATTTTCTGATTTCCTTTTTTTTTTGGGGGGGGGTATGAATTCACTATAATGTTTTTGATTTGTTTGTTTTGTACTTACAAACCATTGTTCATCCTTCCCCAAGATGTAGGAATAAATACAAAATTAGCAATTCATCTGTTACTTTTACTTATCTTTGCTTTAGATATTTGCAGAAGTGAGTGATGAACACTGGCTTTTGTTCTTTTTCCACCTGCAGTAGCTCTTAACAGAAATGAAATTACGAAGTGTTTCCATGACTGGTAGCTTTTGTGTTACTTTATTGATTGTTGCTCCTTCCTCCAGAGAGCAACACTTCACATGAAACTTAAAGGAGCCGGAGTCCGTAGGGGATGCGTGTACGCCTCTGTATACACCACTTTACACTTATAACCACTGACGGGAACAGCACACACATTCAATTTACATCACTTTAAGACAATGTAAACAATCTACACACTGACAAGGGAAAGAGAGAATAAAAAACAAGCACTGAGCCTCAAGAGTACAAGCAGGCCACTGTATGATTTTGCAATTAGATACTGGAAAAAGAAAGCTCTGTTTGCAAGAAATGTTTTATCTTAATGATTGGCTTTTAATGTTGAAGTAATAGTGAAAATACTGCCAAATTATAACCCAGTGGCAAATTAGTATATGCATATACGTAACGTATTTATCTTCAATAGTGAAATGTTGTGAATATATTATTGAATGCATGTTGATATGATTTTAATTAAAAGGTCCGACAGAAAAAAAACCCCTCCCCATGCAGTAAGAGCAAAAAAGAGAGAATCAGGGTTTCACTTGAAGGCAATCCATCCCTATAAAATCCTGTCAGAATGTCAGAAATCCACTAATTCCACAGATAGCACATGAAACTCTCTTGTGCTTATCCTCTTGATGAACATGCACAAAGCCTCCAGGAAAATGGGTCAGAAGAAAGCTCATTAGGCAGTTTAATAGATGCTTGTCTTCTGTAATGATGGGAAGATTAAATATTCTTTGTCAAGGCCCATAAAGCAAACATTTGACAAAAAAAGACTGGTTTGAAGAAGAACATGCTGTCTTCTAAGCCTATGGATGCTCCAAGGCTCTTTAAAATGCCTAATGTTAAGATAATCAAGGCACATCACTAGACATCAATATACTAGGAGATAAGAGAGCTTTTGGTTGAACTGGAAACAGGTCTAACATAGCAAAATATAAGATATACTTGGTTCTTTTGTCTTGACTTGATTTAGGCTACATCCACATGACAACGGCAATGAGATGTTATTTAAAAAAAATTGCGTCCACATGGGCAATGATCAGTAAAATATCAGGTCCATATGGCAACGCAACGCTTGCTGAAAATGATGCAATACACATGCCACACCTCTAGGGGCACTGTAAGACAGTCCCTTCGGAGACACCAGAACAATAGAAGAAGTAAGGACGCATGCACATAAACTATTATGCGCGAGATTTTAATATTAGCCACAAAGTCAGAAAAATCTGTTTGTAAAATTATATTATAATGACCAAATACAATGAAAAGTATTTTTCCAGTCTCACCTGTGAAAGGTAATCCCATGTGATCTCGTTTGGATGGTAAACCTGTTGGTACAGTTAAACGCAGTACATGAATGAGGCATCTTTATTCTCCGCTTTGACCCATCCAATATGGCGGCGAGGATGACGTATGATTCTACACGGAAGGCGGCGTCTTTAATGGTCCGGAATAAATTGAATGCTACACATTGATGGATTAATTTGTTCTTCTACGCCCTTTTTGAGGAATGTATTGTAGGACTTAAACCAACATCTGAAGAGGTGAGATCGCTCCTTTTTTTTCCCCTATTTTTGCTGGCGGGATTGACTCTGCCCTAAGGGCTATTCTCTCTCTCTCTCTCTCTCTCTCTCTCTCTCTCTCTCTCTCTCTCTCTCACTTTGCACCATTACACAATAAATATTCACAGTGAAAATATTTTGTAAGCGCGTTTCATGAACCAAGTTATAGGATTTGTTGACAACTCGCATCGAGTTCGTTACACTTCTACCCGGCGTGAAGCACTCACAGTCATGTGGTTGTGACATCATCGTAAACAAATCCGTTCTACTCATCCAGACAACTTCGCAACGGCAACGTTGCCAGACCTTTCCACTCTGGAACCCGTTCTCAAAAGATTGCGTTTTGGGACACCCAAAACGCCGGTGCTGTGTGGACGCCAGGCCGAAATGATAAACAATTGTATCGGATTCACCTGAATCCATTGCCATGTGGACAGGGCCTCAGTAAGGGATCTCGCTAGAATAGCTCTTAGGGTGGAGCTTAAATGACAGAAAATTGTTTTTAATTCATTTTATTTGGTCTTACCCCCTGAATATGTTCCATTTGGACTAAAAACCATATAGACAAAGTTTGTGCATTATATCTTAAATTTTAATGGTAGCTCAATCAACTCGAAGATTACAAAAGTAACAAATTTTATGCAAGTTTGCAGTGAAAACGTAAATTGTGTACAAAGCTCAAAGATATTAAATATTTTTTATACATTAAACTCACTACATCAAAATAGTATTTATAATGGCTATATTCAGATAATTGCACACAGACACGTATTCAAAAGAAGTACCCATTCTACAGGCTGCTTTTTTTTAGCCTATTGGTACTTTCTTTTTGATATATTTTATCAATAAAGTAAATTTAAAAAATATTGTTCAACAAAATAGTTTATTTATACATTGACAATTATAGCAATGTGGCATATTTACCATGCACTAGTTCTGTATCCAGACTTCAGAGGTACTCAAAAAGTGGCTTTTTTCCTAAGCATATTTTCAGCTTATGTTGTCGGGCACTGTGGGATCAGATCAGCTAGATCGGTTAGCTCCATAATGTTAGTGATCAGTTTTTAAAATGATTAACACTTTAACAACTGCACAGTGTACATTTCACAGTATACTTTGTAATAAACCCTTAATAAACTTATAACATTTAATGCTGCCCCAATCCATTCCAGTGTAGTATTATTGTAGACCCTATATCGAATAATGCCTCTAATGACAGCAGTACTTAATTGTGGTGGACTTTGTGGCTTGACTGCCAAACTTCATGCTGATTGAGCTACCGGTTAGATTTCTTCATTTTTGTTAATATTTTATCAGAATTATATAAATCAAACTAGATGATAAGATGGTCATATTTAATAACTTTAAAAATTAGCTCCACCCTAATAGAGCTATTAGAAAGTGACCCTTTATTGAACTAGGGATAATTTAGTGGTTAAAATTATGTGCTAGGCCCTAAACCCTCAACTATGCAGTTTTACAGTTTGTATTCTGCCTCACTTGAAAGGTGCTTTGGATCAAATCCTCTCCCAAAGGAATACACATAAATCCTTTTTCCTTGTAGGAACAAGGAGAAAATGACTCCTTATCTATAATTTGCACTAACCAAGCTCTTTAAAGCAACACTAGGTAGAAATTTCACCTTAAAATATCAGCTTCAAAATCATTTTGATGGTACATTGACTTGTAATAGGGAGAATGGCTTGTCTTCTGTTCCGAGTCTGCACCCAATTCACCAGTTTTAGTACTACAGTATGTAAATCTGGTGGGACGTCCTTGAGACATCTCGCGAAAACTGCGTAATACTTTGTGGCATTATGAGAACTGCATAACACTTTACAGCACTTGGGCCAGCTTCCAAAATCGGCCAACAATGTTATCTAGAAAAATAAGCTAACTCTGTATTTCCCACACGAACATTATGGTAGTTGAAGTGAAGAGACCAAAGAAGACGCTGTCAGAGGAAGCCAGGAAGGGAAAAAGTGACAGACCAAGAGACCAGACAAGAGTGAATCTTGGACTGGATTTTACTTGTTGCCAAGAGCTAAGAACAGTAAAATGCTGCGAGAGATGCAGAGCTGGGCTTCTTTCTATTGAACTAATAAGTAATATTACATTCGCTGCCTTGCAATGTGTTGTGTTGTTGCACTTGCTTGATGTTTGGCTGTGTTAGCAAAGTTGTTGACTCACTAGCTTTTGATCATAAGCCAAGTCTGCCCATTTTGACAGAGGTTTAGCCACTAGCTACATCTCAAGGTGATGTTAGAAAACATGCTAGATAACACTTGGACATTGGGACTGGTAATTGCTCTTGCTGTCTAGCTTTGTTGGTGAGCTTGCGACCCAAGTTTGCATCACTTTCTGTCAGGGGCATCCAAGTTTTGTAAGGTTAACTTAGTTCTTCACACCACCGTGTAATATTCTGTATAATATTATGGACAGATTGATTTTTTTTTCTTTTCTGCTTCTGCTGGTTCCATACCCTTCAGCTTGTAAACAAACACACATGAAGGGAGCTCAAGGCATGAATTATATTTATGTCAGTGATATAAATACAATTACACTCTGCAACTGTCAGGGGAGCCTGAGAGCAAAAAATACCAATTATCTCATAATGGGGCTTTAAGTTGTCCAATAATTTTGTTTAAATCATTTATTTTCTGTAACAGATAACACACTGCTTGATGTGACAGTTTACTGTCAAGAACAAAAAGGTATATAAACATCGGAAAAAGACACAGAAGTGCCTACAACTTTACCTTCATCAAATAATCCCGATTCTATGAATGTACAATTTGGAAATGCTCCCAAATGACCACGCCCTTCCTCAGGCACAGTGCTGCTGACAGAAAGCATTTACATATTTGATCATAATTTGCTCTCATATTTGATGAAAGTAACTCTTGCTCGTCACAGGTGAAATACTATCTCAGATTTTCACCTCCCTGATGAATAAAATGAAAGAGAATGCAGCAAACTCAGGGCCTTCATCATACAAGGAGTGTTTTTGTGAAAGAGTTCAAGTTAGAATGAAAGAAACAATGAAAGATGTGAAGAAATGCTAGGAATCGTATCCCTTGTTTGAAAATGGTTTGCCTTCCTCTATGCCGTGTTGCCCAGATGGGATAAATGGAAAGAAAACTGTCTTTGATTTAAATGTGATATACATCAACCTATGTGTTAACACATAGAAATCTTCAAAAATATTTACCCATGATTTATAGATGTTCCTCAAAGGTCTGACTTGAAGCTCAACAAAGACTGATAGGAAAATTTGGAAAATTGTGATCTATCTATCTATCTATCTATCTATCTATCTATCTATCTATCTATCTATCTATCTATCTATCTATCTATCTATCTATCTATCTATCTATCTATTAATTACGAGAAACTCTTAAATAATGACATTTTGTATTCCAGGACCTCAGCCACAAATCTGTTGTTCTTCTATGACTGTTGATGTCAAAGAGGGATTAAAGAAAGAAAGAATGAAAGAGAGATTGCAAGAATAAAAAAAAGCAAGTTTTACTGCAGAGTGGTGGGAGAAGCGTTAAAACCTGTGGTCTTGAAGCAAGTAATCTTGGGCTCACAGTGAGCCTTGGCCTCTGCCTCAACCTCTCCTCTTTCATCTTCCCTTTGTTGGGACGAGTGCACTGCTACTCCTCTCGCATGCCATCCTCCTCTCTTCTCCTGCTCTCCTTCAGTGTGACTCCGAGCAAGATGATTACTTTCTCGTGAAACTGCTCCACAGCTCACCCTATCCATCTTTCATCCATCTCTCCTCCTTTTCTCTTTTTCACTCTCTCAATCACTCGCTCACCCACTCATTTCTACTCGTCTCTTTGCAGTCTCTCTCCTGTACCCGAGAATCTCTGCTTCGAAAACATCAAAGGGTACGATCGTAGCCCAATGGTTTAAATCTTTAAAGATGGAATAACAGCCGGAGAACATTGAGTGTCCCTCATGTCGCCATGCACTGCAGTATCAGTGGCCAGCAGAGGGCGAATCTGAAATTTGGAGTTTAATTTAATTTTAATTTTTTTTTTTAATCCCCCCAGGGGTCAGTTTGCAATGTTGTGGGGTTTTTTGGCCCAGTGAGGGGCCAGTTTGCAATTTTATTTTTATTTTTTTTTAACTTAGGTGATTCTCTGTTCTCACAACGGGTTCTCAGAAAGCAGTGCTGGTGCTGTGATCACAATCCGGCTGATATTCCGTTTGAAATGGGAACGGGCTCATTTTCGTCAGCCTCCCTCGCACTAGGGGGTGTCCCAGGCGCCATGGCATGCCAAGGGTCATCATTAGAAAAAGCCTCCTGCTGAAATCCAATGTCTTGTGGCTAGTTTCACTTTTATTTTTTTTCTTTGTTGTATTTATAAGCATTAATGAAGAAAATTTTATACAACCCACACTAGTTCTTGTGTAAACCTCATGAGATTTTTTTCTTCCTTCTTGCCTTATTTCATTTGTTATTCCCTTATTTCCCTTTTATCTTTTTTCTTTATGTAAAGTTTTCTCTCTATATTTTATCCAACAAATTCTAGCAAACAGCATTGTGTGGAAAACAAACAAATTACTCACAGAAGTGTGTGTGTGTGTGAGAGAGAGAGAGAGAGAGAGAGAGAGAGAGAGATTTCTTATTTTTGAATTCAGAAAGATTTCGTGATCAAAGAGGGCTCAACATCTCCCAGCTGTTCAAAGGGACTCGTCTAAAACAAATGTGATGTGACCGGGGATAGAGGAGCTCTCATTAAGTGCTGAAGCAGATAAAGACAGGTGAGGACAGGAGCAGCGTTAATTCTTTCCCCTCGCAGAACATGCTTTTGTTTGCTTTCCCTTCATCCTCCCTCCTCGTCCTCGCCTACGTGTTGCCATTGATATTGATTGTAGAAGGAAGTGCAGAGATGAAGAGGGATTTTGTGAGAAGTCTGATTTAGCTGTTTTGTCAGAGATGGCCCCTGAACAAGGAGGGGCTGATGACTGTTTGGATACAAAAGTCACAGTGAGTTAAACAACTTACTTTGTGTTCTGCAGGGATTTAGATCTCTTTACCTGTTTGTAATCTCAGAATCAACAGCTGGGAAGAGAATCAGGCATGCGCTGTATAAATAGAAAGTTGACAAATAATAAAACCAGGCTAAGGGGTATGGGTTTGAGGTCGAGTAGTCGAGTACACTGTCATTGCTGAATTAGTAATAATAATAATAATAATAATGCTTGGGATTCAATCTGCGGTGGGTTTCTTGTGCTCTGTTCATGTCCGTGTTGGTTTCTGTTCCTTTAGAATCGTGCGAGTAGTGGGATTTATTGCACTAAATTTTTGTGTGCATGCGCATATCTGTCTTTCTGTGTCTGTCTGTGTGTGCGCACGCGTAAGTGTGTGTCTGTCTCTGTGTGCGCGCGCGCGCGCAAGTGTCTGTCTGTCTGTGTGCGCGCGTCTGTCTCTGTATGTGTGCGCGCGTCTGTCTGTCTGCGTGCGCGTGTCTGTTTGTGTGCGTGCGCGCGCGTGTCTGTGTCTGAATGTGCATGCATGGCGCCCTGCAGTGGCTTGGTGTCCCATTCAGGTTGTGTTGCCTAGATAAACTCTGAATCCGTGATCATTCAGTAAACTACATAATTATCTCATCTCATTATCTGTAGCCGCTTTATCCTGTTCTACAGGGTCGCAGGAAAGCTGGAGCCTATCCCAGCTGACTACGGGTGAAAGGCGGGGTACACCCTGGACAAGTCGCCAGGTCATCACAGGGCTGAGACACAGACAACCATTCACACTCACATTCACACCTACGGTCAATTTAGAGTCACCAGTTAACCTAACCTGCATGTCTTTGGACTGTGGGGGAAACCGGAGCACCCGGAGGAAACCCACGCGAACGCGGGGAGAACATGCAAACTCCGCACAGAAAGGCCCTCGCCGGCCACAGGGCTCGAACCAGGACCTTCTTGCTGTGAGGCGACAGTGCTAACCACTACACCACCGTGCCGTCCACTACATGATTAAATAAATAAATAAATAAATAATTCCTTCATCTTCATTAACTACTTTGTGTAGCTCACAGAATGTTTTCCTGCACAATGATAACTGACTCAAATATAAAACCAGGATGCAATTTTAAATCAAATATAAGTAACACGTGGACACAGCTCATGTAACTGGAGGGGCATAAACATGTACACACATCTCTAACCAGAATCAGTGCTTATAAATGTGCATTCAGAGTCTTTATAAATCACAGTGCTCTTACATGGTTAATATCACAGGTAGACCCAGGTAAAAGTAAAAAGTTGAAAAATGCTGTAGGTCATGTACTTAGACATGGGTCAAAACCATAATAGATTATATACAGCTCTGGGAAAAATGAAGAGACCACTGCAAAATGATCTCTGGTTTTACTATTTATAGGTATGTGTTTGAGGAACATGAACATTTTTGTTTTATTCTATAAACGACTGACAACATTTCCCCCCAAACTCCACATAAAAATATTGTCATTTAGAGCATTTAATTACAGAAAATGACAACTGGTCAAATTCACAAAAAAGAAGTGCTTTCAGACCTTGAATAATGCATAGAAATCAAGATCATATTCAATTTTAAACAACCCAATACTAATGTGTGAACTTCACATGAGTTCAGACATCAATATTTGGTGGAATAACCCTGACATTTTATCACAGCTTTCATGCATCTTGGCATGCTCTCCACCAGTCTTTCACGTTACTCTTGGATGACTTTATGCCACTCCTGGCACAAAAATTCAACCAGCTTAGTTTTGTTTGATGACTTGTGACAATCCATCTTCCTCTTGATCACATTCCAGAGGTTTTCAATGGGGTTCAGGTCTGGAGATTGCGCTGGCCATGACAGTATCTTGATCTTGTGGTCCTCCCCTTGATTGGCCTGGCTGTGTGGCATGGAGCATTGTCCTGCTGGAAACTCCAATCCTCGTAGTTAGGGAACATTGTCAGAGCAGAAAGAAGCAAGTTTTCTTCCAGGATAACCTTGTACATGGCTTGATTCATGTGTCCTTCACAAACAAAAATCTGCCCCATTCCAGCTTTGCTGAAGCACACCCAGCTCATCACTGATCCACCACCAAATTTCACATTGGGTGCGAGAGACTGGTTTGTAGGCCTCTCCAGGTCTCTAGCTAACCGTTAGATGACTAGGTGATGAGAAAAGCTGAAAATTGGACTCCTCAGAGAAGATGACTTTACTCCAGTCATCTACGGTCCAATCCTTATGGTCTTTAGCAAACCTCAGCCTGGCTGTTCTTTGTTTCTTATTGATGATGAGCTTTTTTCCTAGCTTTGCATGACTTCAACCCTGCCAGGAGGAGCCTGTTTCGAACCGTCCTTGCTGCACACTTAACCCCAGCTGCCATTTGCCATTCTTTTTGAAAGGTCAGTTAATGTCATCCTATGGTTGTTGAGTGACATTTGAAGGCATTCATGATCATCCCGGTCAGTGACGAGTCATTTTCACCCTCTGCCAGTCTGTAACTTTGTTGTCCACAATGTCTGCTGCCTGACCTTGTTCTTATGAACTGCCATCTTTGAAATTTTGAGGCTGGAAGAAACCTGACGCTCACTGTATCCCTCTGCCAATAAAGCCAGAATTTGAACCCTTCTTTTTCTCAGCCAAAACTTTTCTTTTTAACTCTTTTGGTGTGATGAACAGATATTTTTGTATTCCAATTAAATTTAAGGTACAGCTAGCACTATTTTTGCCATCCAAACTGGTCCTATTGCAAGAGGATAGTGATGACCACAGCAGTGGTTTTTATACTCTTCCTCATTCAGTAAGGTTTGATTCAGGTGATCACCAAATAAATACCTCATTTAGTAAAATGAGGTTGCTTGTGTTGGAATTCTAGCACAGACACTGGAATTAAATAGCTGTCATACACAGAGGTGCTGATTTAAGAAAAAATTTAAGTAGTCTCTTAATTTTTTACAGAGCTGTACACACAATAACTAGAAACTATTACAAGTTGAATAATAAAATTGTGAGATGAGATAAAATGAGATGCTGCTTTTTTGATCATAGAAGGGGAAGGTCATCATAAAAATCAGCATAAAAATGTGATTAATCCAACACCACATGCAAGATATAGATAAAAATAGAAGGAATATAAAAGAAGAGCTGTACAAATATCTACAGTTATTGCAGATAAACAGAACTATGCAAATACTCTAAAGAACATACCATGCCCTCCACAATTATTGGCACCTAAAGATTAGTAAAAAAGGGTTAGAAAAAAATCCACCTTTTGGTGAAGTACTGTAGCTTCGTCTCACACTGGAAAAAAAAAGTTATAGAACAAGACTCGGTGCTGTTTTATTGGCAAAGGGAAGTTGTACAAAATAAATGCATGGGTGCCAGTAATTGTGGCATGTGTTTTAGTTGAAAATAATTATTTCTTGATGTGGGATTTGTTTTTCTCTGAATAAGCTTATTGCAATTAAAGGTTGTTTTTTTTTCAGTGCAAGATGAAGCTACTTCACCAAAAGGAGGATTTTCTTCAAACCCTTTTTTACTAATCTTTACAAGGGGTGCCAATAATTGTGGAGGGCACTGTATTACTACGGTCCCTTTTTTTAAACTATCTTTACTACTTATGGAGTATTGTAATAAGCATTTCACTGCATGTCATACAATGTATGATTATGTATGTGACATAAAATTTGAATTTGTACAGTTGTATCTGAGTAACTATTAGTGCAGAAGGTAACTACTGATATGAATGTCAATAGTGCAAATATTAGGCAAAGACATTTGAAGAAAACTGGGTTGAATGTTGTAAATGAGTGCAGTGACTGCTCAGTTTGAGGAAAAACAGATTTGAAAAAGTTAACCTCTTAAACTTCCAGTCAGTGGTTCCAGACTTGCTGAGATTGTAACTGCATTCCATTCTTTGGCTGTTTACTGAGTAATACACTTTTAAGATAAATAGCTGAATAATAAACTTGGTTTGGAAGCGATGTAACTTGCACACTATTTTTCTTGTTCTACAAAAAGAACAAAAGATTTGAATAACAATGAATCTGCATATTTGCCGTCTTTTCTGGGTGTACTTTGATTCATTTGGGAGAAATAATAACAATGTCTATAATAATACTGATTAAGTTTTTATTTCTTTTACACCTGTGAGTTCAAGACAGCCCAGAGAAGTGATGAACACAAGGTTTTTATTTACACAATAGGGTGCAGACATTCAAAATCCACACTCACTCACCCTAATTTGGTGTCTTGAGAAAGTCAACTTTTTGGGCATCATCAAGATTGTGTTGCATCTTTTGGATCCCTGTTGCATGCAAGTAATTTGCGGTTCTTGCATTCCACTGCTATTTTATTGTGTCTGCTCCAGCCAACACACCAAGCATGTGTGATATTGCCTTCTTGCAATACATCAGCAATATAGGAGGCCCTGAATAACACACTGAAGCAGGCAGACCTTTTTATTCACAAACAGTATTTTTGCATTGCTATCCTGGCATGTTGGTACAAAATATGAGCAAAAGCACATAAATATGAAAACACAAATTGTGAGAATAGCAGGGTAGATACTGTAGAGCACATTAAAGGCTGGAGTTATCATTAGGTTATAACCTCCCTGTAACATTTTATATTTCTTTTTATTGTGAGATAATAACCGGGATCATCTGACATTTTGTTTGCTGGCAGAAAATGTATGGAGCCAATAATAATATCGTCCTCACTCTATGTGAACAAGGCATTTGTTTGATTTCTGTCTCTCGCTGATTTGGGACTTGACTTAAAAAATAGACCTGCTTCTACTTTCAAACATGGTATTGATTTTTTAAAGCAATGTACAATTAAAAAAAAGAATGCACTTTCCCTGATATTTGAGTCTTGATAGGATTGGTTTTTAGATCTGTATTAAAAGGTTTTTGATAGAAACTGTTAACTGGAGGATTAAGAAATCATTCTCAGCTAAAGTAAAGGGATGAATGCTATGCTATTCATTGCTCTTGGCAGAAGATTGATAAAAGTTGAGCCTCATGTACATTTTATTTTTTTTCTCCAAAAAATATTGTAAGTTTTAAACCTAAATATACCATATTCTTAATCCTGGTCTCTTAAACAAAATGAATCGTACTAAACTGCACTCGAGGACCATTGGTGAATATTTTTTATTTGTACCTGTACAGTATAAAGGGTCAATATTAAATCCCATGTACTGCTATATATTTGTGTCCCAACAATAAAGCAGTGTAAAAAATACCCCAAATAACCCTTTGTCTTTTGGAGAAAATAGGAAGTAGCGCACCATATCAGACACAACCTAACATTTGTAAATCCACATATGGAGTGAGTATTAATCTAGCTCCAATTAAACCTCTCTGGGGAAAATTAGCATCAGTTGTGTGCAAGTGTATGAGTATACTGACTCTACGTGTTTTGACTGGTTGTGTGTGTCTCTCTCTCTCTGTTTATACAGTACATGCAGTGGCCTCTTCCTGATCAGTATGGAGATCTTGCAAGTAAACATGCTCAAGCCATCCATTAAACTCGCAAGCCATTCACCTCTCCACCTCATGCATGAGTAGCCTCACACGCAGGCTAATGATGAGCTGTTGAAAAATGGAGGAGGGGAGAAAGTGTGTAAAGTTGGGCTGAACCTTCATATATCCACTGCAGCAAAGTAACAGAGGGATTTTACTAAAGTTAGGAATAAAAGATGGGATTTCAACGGTGAATAGTAGTATCTGATATGTAATGATGGCGCATTTTATATGAGCCATTTTTTTCCATGTTCAGTTGAGGATTAATTTAATGTATCAGGTGTTGAATGGTTAGTGTTGGATTACAGCCACAGAATGCTAATACCTTAAATCAAGTAATTACAGTTTCTGTGATGAACAGTAATGAAGAGTATTAACAGAAACATGCACAATGTCTAAACTCCACTAGTAATACTATAAGCAAAAACAGTGATGTCTATACCCCTTGGATTTAATTTTTGTTATTGTTGTACAGAATGCTCAGTATTTTTCTTTGAGTCCTGATTTCCTCCCCCTCATCTTTGCTATATTTTCCTGAGGGCCGAGAGCAGCACAGATTTATGCAATTATTTTCATGTGCACTAGAGGGCAGTATGTGACCTGAAAACACACCTTTGTGGCCCTTTGCCTCCCTCACAAGGGAAAGGAAAAACACAGACAAGTCCATCGTGGTAACTCAGTTTCAAATGCTCATAGCCATTATTAGCCTGACTACAGTCTATGTCGAAGTCGCACTGGACACACACTCCTTTCCTTTTTATTCTCTGCTTTGTGCGCGTTTCTAACCCAACTGAAACAATGATGTAAGCTGCTGTAAGTTGCTGCAGGTAGTGCGAGTAGGCTCCTATTAAACATTTGGCCACGGCCTTGACAAAGGATGCTGTGCTGCAATTTTTTTTTTACAGCTACTTTCCCCCTCTTTTTATAAATAGTGCATGGTTCATATATCAGTTATTGAGCAGGTCAAAGTTTCTGCATCTTTTGCTACTTGAAGTAATTATTCAGCCAAAAATAGCATGTCCACCATTTTCTAATTACAAAAAATTGAACTGATTAGCCGAAATCTGTTTTATGTCTGAAGGTTTTTTTTTTTTTAAATAAAATTTTGTACTACAGGGCTACTAACAAGTAAGGAAAATGTTTTTGGATTATGTAGATTTCCATTATTTTTAGCATTTACTATTTCTGAAAGAATTATTTTTACGTCTCTTACTCTCACCGTTATCCTGCCGTATAGTACCATGGTAGTCATGATGTGAGAGGAAACGTTCTGATTATCTTTGCAAGCATCTTATCTGGTCAGTGGTACAGGACCTGCTTACCAGCTAAATTAGTTTTGAATTGGTGCTGAATCTGATGAAGATTTTCGCATTCTCTATATTGGCATGATTATATCAATATCACGTACATTCTCTTTCCAAAATGTACATATTTTGTGTGTCATTTTCAAATGAGTGCCTGGAATTCTGTTTACATAAACATACAACTTCCCTCATGACATATTATGCTGTCATGGAGCAGCCATGGCCTTAAAGGTTAGCAAAGCATCCTGGGGTCCAAAAGGTTGCCGGTTTGATTCCCTGGATCAGCAGGAAAATCCGTGGCTGAAGTGCCCTTGAGCAAGGCACCTAACCCTCCAACTGCTCCCCAGGCCAGGTGTGTGTGTGCTCGTTGTACATCGCTCTGGATAAAAGCGTCTGCTAAATGTCTGTAATGTAATGTAGTGCGTTGTTTACAGTGGAACAGAGTCTCATGGGTATTTTAAACCTTGACAATTATCTGGGTGCCACCTTTACCTCTTAATTTAAAAAGCTGAAGTGTGTGACACCCAGCTCTGCTGGTAGAACAGTGTCAATTACAAGTGGCTGTAGATTATTTGTAAATTAAATCCTGGACTAGCAGGGACTGCTCGTGCGCCGGGGCTAACACCTTGTTCGGAAACAGTAACTGCTGCCAAGGCCTTGTCCACTGAGAGTGTGAGTGAGAGAGAGCCGTGTTCATTAGGTGGGACTCTCTCCTGGGTTCTCCCACCTGCCTTGATCACGTTAACATTAATAATACATGGCTGAATGCGGTAAAACAAGAAGTATCTTTGCTCCTCTCCACACTCTCACATGGCTCTGGCCTCGAATCATTGGCTGGGGGATCAAATCTCCCCTCTTTATCTAAGACAGCCTCTTCTGTTATTGCTACCAAAAAGGTAATGTGTCTCAGCCCTGTTTGCGCACAGAGACACAACAAATGGGTTTAGCCTTTTCCTTTTTAGGTTCACTGAGCCTTCAGAACCATGCACTGGCCGAGGGATCTGAGAGATGAAAGTTGTCAATTTGGAGTTGGCGAATGTTCATTTCCTGTGCGCCACAGACAAGGCACCTTGTAAGAACAAGATGTTTTATTCACAGAGCGAAGTTACAAAGAACAAGAGGAAGAGCTTGAGAGACAGAAAATGTCTAAAGATGATAAGATTTTATCCAACACAGACAGGCCCAAGCTTTTATAATAAAGTTGAAAAAATAAACCTCCGAGTGACCATAAATTTTAATGCTGGATGAAACGGTTCGGTGAGATTGCTTTAAATGATTGGATTTGCCTGTTAAGACTGCAATAGGAGGATCTGCATAAAGTAAAAGCACCTGTAATGAAACCTGAATGTGCCATGGCCTCTCTCAAACAGTGGGTTTTCAACGACCAAAGCAACAAAAAAAAAAAGAAATGGCCATGGATCATGTCCTCATTAAAATTCACTCAGTCATTTCCTTTTACGGTTCTAGATCCAGGCGGTCAATAAGATGAGTGAATTGACTGAATTGTAAGTGCGACTAAAGGCTAGCTTGGTAAATATTCCTTATTATTTTTTAATGTAACGGTCCTAAGCCTGAGATCATATTTCCATTTGGAGGATTCACAAGTGAGCCAAATGGCGAGGTAATTAGTGTTCCTGCACACGCCCAGTACATTAAAATGTTAACAGTGTTGGAGCTGTGTGATGGCGAATACAGAGCTGGGGTTTTCTTACAGCATGGCAGACAGGAGGTGACATCCCTCCTAATTGGGGACATCAGGGTTCCTGCTGATGTTTCTTATCTACAGTTCAGATCTCTCCTTTTTTTATTTATTCATCTATCTCCCTCCCTTTCTCACTCTGTCTCATGTGATTCTCATTAGTAGTCTTGCTGTGATTGCGTCCCCCTCGTTTGCATTTGAAGTGGCTGTGCCATATATGAGGATTCTCACTGTGTGGCAGAGAGATGGAAGGAGAAGAGTAGTGAAAAGGAGGGAGAAAACAGGGAAAGAGAGAGTTGAGTTGTGTCACATCGCAGCCTGACATCTGGGGCCGCCTCTGTTATTCCCAGTGGCAACAGCATGTCATTATCGGGATTAGCCTGATCCCGAACGCCCTAATGATCGGTTTGTTAGTATATGTGAAATCAGTTCTGTCTCTTGACTCACCGTTTTCCCAAAATATACATAACTAGTCTCTCATAATACTTATTGCCATTTATTTTTGCTATTGTTATCTCTCTTTTTCCTGGTGTGGAATTAGATGGATTTAACTGGGAGTAGTCTGAAGAATTAATCACTGAAGCTGAAATTTGTAATACTGCCATATTTTTAAATTTATTTTGTTTATCTATCTATCTATCTATCTATCTATCTATCTATCTATCTATCTATCTATCTATCTATCTATCTATCTATCTATCTATCTAAAATGATGCTGCAGTCTCTTGTAGCACTACAATTTTAAAGTTAGAAAAACCATTTGTGACTTTTCTATGGCAGACTCTTGGAGCTGCTGTGAAGCAGCAGATATTCATCCCACACTTTATGAACAGTAGCTAATAAGTTGTACAAATGCCAATCACTGTAATGGGACTCTTATGCACCAGAAAAAGTGAATTGAGTGAAAGGGTGTGTGTGTATATATATATATATATGAGAGAGAGATAACTAGACCTTAATAAATGCTGTTATAACTTTGAACATACATTTTAATTTTTTATACCTCAGAAAACAGAACTATACAGTGTATAGCTTCATGACCTGGCTATTAAATAATGATTTCATGGATGATTATCAACTATCAATTTTTAGGATGTGTTCTTCATGGGCAATTAGAATGTTGATAAAGCACAGTCTGGTGAGAGCACCTTTTACTTACACACACACACACACACACACACACACACAGGGGGGGATCGGAGAGAATCGGGACAGAAACGGCAGCCCCATAAATACAGAAATGCATTCATGCCCCGGGGCGGTTTGGGGCTGTGCTGTGAAACCGGGCAAAGGCGTCTTGCCTTCAAGAGAACTTCTCCAGGCAGCATGATCTTCAGGGGATGCTTCCTGCTTCCTGTGACAGTTGACCCTTGACACTATGGAACTCCAGCAGGTGAAAAAAGCCATAACACCAGCCCTTCTGTCAGGTCATTTGCTTGCTCTGCAAAATAGCTTGACCAAACTGACTTTTCAGTTTCAAAATGAAAGTGTGGTATGGTGTGGGCTTTTTTTGTTTTTTTTAAGGTGATGAAGCAGGTAAACATTGTGTTTTAACTTTTACCAGCTTGCACTTGCCTACAAGGTGAGGAAGACAGAGCAAGGGTGTGTGTGGACACTAAGCTCCCTCAGCTGCAGGAACACAATCCAGGAGGGTGGTTAAACACGTCAGACATCTGATTTCATCTGTGACAAAATATTAATTAAGGTGGCTCTAAATGCCAGCTTGTTAATTGGTTTGCACCTGCACACAGAGCTCAGGTTTTATTATTAATTTTATTTTTCCAACCTCCGACTCGTACAAGCACAGGAGTGGAGGGTAAATATTGAATCAGCAACTAAACTCTCAGCTATGAGAGAGAGAGAGAGATGGGTGAAAGTTGGGAATCCTTCCTAATTAAGACACTCTAATCAAGCTCAGAGTAAAGGGGTCACTCCCTGGGAGTAATTTGTGATATTAAAGCACGCTGCTCCACTCACTCCATTTGTTATGCCGTACTGGCTAGAGCTGATTCCTTTTAATATCACTGCACATTATGCAAATGGGCATTTCAGTATTGCACCTCATCAGTGGTGATCATCTCTTAATTCAGCAAAAGGCTGAGGGTGTGACCCTGTCATTCAGCCTGATGGTTCTCCTCACAGACACAGGCTGTGAACAAAATCTAAATCTCTCACTGCCTCTTGTGTGCTAATAGCATGCTAATGATGATAAGCATATGGCCTGCTGATTACGACCATCAGGCAGCATAGGCAAAGCATTATGCTACACTTTAACTGTGCTGATTTCTTGTAGCGTCAGTGTACATGATTTACTGGTAGTGCATCAAGAGGTTTCAATGCACCATGAAACCAAAAAGCCCATTTTTTCCCCCAAGTAACAAAAACAGTATGAAATACTTACTTTTATAGGCCTACATCTCTAAAACATAATTTAAAAGTACTTATGTTTGGAAAGAAACTGTTAAATTTTACATCAGTTGCTCTTGAAAAAAAACAGGCAAAGGCAATGTTTGGATATGGCTCGTTTTCTTTTTATTAGTGTGGGACTCGTTATATGGAAGTGTAAAGATATAAACACAGAGACACAAAGAGATTAATGAGATCAGAGTTTCGCAAAGGGACAATCACAGCTACTGGCAACTTGACTGAGTGTTAATTATTAGTGTTTTTGTACTTGAGATCGGTCTTGGTTTTGAGACCGGTCTGAAGACCACTTTTTGAAGGTCTCAGAATCAACTGCATTTTTACTTGGGCTTGTCTCCGTCTCAGAGATAAAGGATTTGGGATTTTATTTGAAAACCAGTCAAGAACACATCTTCAGGGATCAGGGATGTCATTATATATGGGGATATGTGTTATCTGGTTTATTTGTTACCATCATTACTGTGAATGGATGTAAAACATCCTGCTTCAAATGAAACCAATAAAATAACTCACTGCTACTTTGAAATTGTTGTTAATGTTAATGGCTATCACCCCTCCAACCTCCCTTCTCACACACACACGCCAAGAAAGTGTATGTGGGCAACAGGAGAAGAAGCTATAGCTATCTGGGAGCAGGAAGATATGTCAGCCAAATCTTCTGTAATAATATTAGAGAAGTACGTATGGTTTTTATGTTCCACATTTTATCGTAAATTTGTTATGAAGTGTGGGACTAGCACTGGTTTGGTCTTGGTCTGTCTCACCCTGCCTTGGTCTTGGTCTAGTCTCGGTCTCGATACACTCTGGTCTTGGTCATGATTTAGTCTTGGTTTAAGTGGTCTTGGCTACAACACTACTAATTATACAACAATAATTGCTGATTATGCAGGGTAAGGTTTTTGTTTTATGATCTTCCAGCCAATATTTCCTCAATTTTCATTGAATCATAAAATAGATTTAATAATAATAATAATAATAATAATAATGTGTGTGTAGAGGATATTACATGGTAGCATGAAGATATGAAGTTTATCTTCAAGTGGTGAACATATTAATTTTGAACCGTTTCTCCATTTTGACAACATGCGTCAAGTCAGCGGGAAAACACTGGGAGTGACGTCATCAGAGTGAAATATCAGGAATTATTATACATACAGGACACTTTTTCCATGGAATAAAAACATGTATTCTATTCCCTTCTAGTGTGCTTCATTCATTTGGTTTGATAGCATGCAATATTGTTAGCATATCGCTTATCCTATGTGTATTACGTCGCTCTACCCAATGGAGAATAAGTGTTGAATATGGTTTACGATATTGCATGGTTGTCAAGACAACATGACGTCCCATATCGGAGTTGATGTAAATATTCAATGAGAAAATTTTCTGCTGTGCACGCGCAGAAGCATTTCTTTTTTCACTGGGAAAAAGAAAGATGCATTGAACACCCAAAAAGCTACCAAAACTTCATTAGGTATTCTTCACACACATTTACAAGCAGTGATGAACCGTTACTATTAGAGCTGGGACTTGAGCTCAGCCAAAACTTAACCAGACACACCAAAAAAGCAACAGGGCAAAGGATTTTGCAAGGGATTAGTGGCAGGCTGCCAGGTCACTCCGCTGTGTGGAGTTGCTGATGCTGGTTTTAAAAGTCTGAGTGAAAAATACTGTAGTGAGCGTGAGTGGTATAAGAGTCTGGAGACAGAAATCTTAGTTTCTCAGTTGTTAGCCTGTGCTACTTGCTCTCGATAGCACTGGCTTGACTGCTTTATTAGCATTCGATAACATTACTGATGAACGCTACACTGGCTGGAAGGTGACTTCACTGCTGCACTGACTCATGGTTAAGCTTGCGTTGGCTTTTGAGAATGCCTAGAGTGATCAATTTTTGGTCCTTCCCACTATAAATCAAAATCTGATTGGTTAATTCATCTGTCACTTCCTACATAAACATACACTGCCATGGCCTTCTGTCCCAGCAATGAAGTCCTAACTAATGATTGAGCCAGCTCTAAACTCTTCTCAGCCTAGAGACAACAAACAAAAATAACTCTAGTTTGATGTTTTCAGGACAGTAACCCTTTCATTTCTAAAGCAAATTTAGAAGAAGAAACCTTTATTTGTCACATGCACACTTCAAGCAGTGAAATTCATCCTCTGCATTTAACCCATCTGAAGCAGTGAACATACGCACACACAGCCAGAGCAGTGGGCAGCCATGCCAGAGTACCCGGGGAGCACCGGGGGAGCAGTCAGGGGTCAGGTACCTTGCTCAAGGGCACCTCAGCCCAAGGCCGCCCCACGTCAACCTAACTGCATGTCTTTGGACTGTGGGGGAAACCGGAGCACCCGGAGGAAACCCACGCAGACACGGGGAGAACATGCAAACTCCACACAGAAAGGCCCTCGCTGGCCGCTGGGTTCGAACCCGGAACCTTCTTGCTGTGAGGTGACCGTGCTAACCACTACACCACCGTGCCGCCAAATTCTATCAAATTTGATAGAAAATGAGGCCGAATTAGAAGAGAATAATTATATTGAAAGTATGAAAGAATGAAAGCAATTAAAGAATGAAAGAAATTAAATATAACGTTTGAAATGCTAATATGTTTGGGCTTTCTCTGAACGCCTAGAAGGCCCTGACGGTTCCCCTCTGATAACAAGAGAAAAATATACCAACAGACATCAAAAACCTGGAAAAGAGAGTGTATAATAATAATAATAATGGCTGACTTTTTTCATGGTATATTAGATATATTCCATTCAGCTAGCATGATACTGAACTCGTCTTCAACTTGTTCAGAATCATGCTAGCTGAATGGAATACCGTATATCTGATATACCACTCAACACCGGCCAATATAATATAAATATTTCACTCAGATCCACAATGTATTTTGTAAGAAAAATGAGTTTTTCAACACAAGAAAATAAACTTCATATCTTCAAGCCAACGTGCAATTTTCTTTTTATTATATAGACACATTCACAAACAAAAACTACGCAAATTCATCCTTTAATATTGGATATTGGAAAATATGTTAATCAATGTCTTGGATGTAGTTTGTATGAAAAATACAAGTAGCATATTTCCCAATAAAACACTTGTATCCATATAATAAATGTGTATATTATATATTCAAGCAGCACTTTACACACTACAAGCACAAGGGACACAGAGAAGTGATCATTGGGTGTGCTGGAATTTTAAGCCACATATGTGACAGGAGCTATGATACCATACCTGAATGATAGTCAAATTCTTTTAACAGAGAATGTGTGCTGATTACAATAAATATTCCACATGTTGAATTGTTCAGCTGGAAAGTGTTGAGTAATTTTATATAACAACATGGAAATGAATATTAATGACTAAATTATAGCTTATATGAATGCACTGATTCTGATATATTTTTATCCCTAAAACAGCATAAAAAAACAAACAACAAAAATCATTATATAGTACTAGTCAAAGTTTGGACACACCTACTCATTCATAGGGTTTTCTGTATTTTGACTATTTTCTACTTTGTAAAACCATACTGAAGACATCAAAACTATGTAATAACATATCGAACATATATAGAATTATGTTGTAAACAAACAAGGGTTTAAAAAATATATATGTTCCATATTTTAGATTCTTCAAAGTAGCCAGCATTCACCTTCATGATGCTTTACACACTACTGGCATTATCTTAACCAGCTTCATGAGGTAGTCACTTGGAATGCTTTTCAATTAACAGGTGTGCCTCATCAAAAGTTAATTAGTGGAACTTCTTGCCTTCTTAATCCATTCGAGATCAAACAGTAAATAGTAAACCTAGGCACTGCATCACTAATAATAAAAATACAGTAAATAGCCCGATTCCACAACTCCATATTATGTCAAGAACTGCTCAGCTAAGTAAAGAGACATGACATCCATCATTACTTTCAGAAATGAAGTGTCTTTTAATGAATAAAAATAAAGAAAAAAATGCAGTGAATTAGAAGGCATGTCCAAACTTTTGACTGATACTATATATTTCAAAGAAAAAGCATACAGTGTCTTGCAAAAGTATTCATCCCCCTTGGTGTTTGTCCTGTTTTGTTGCATTACAAGAAAGAAAAAAAGAAAGAACAACTTTATTCATCACACACTTGTGAAATTTCCTCTCTGCATTTAACCCATCTGAAGCAGTGAACACACACACACATGCGAGCAGGGCCGGCTCTAGGTCTTTGGCTGCCCTAGGCAAGATTGAGTTTTGGCGCCCCCCCCAAGAAAAAAAACCCCTCTAATAACATCTAAATAACAATTTAATCTAATCACTCTATTCTATTACTATTAAACAATGTACGGTGCATGGACAATAAACAAGAAGTCATTTTTATCTTTTTCATTATTGTTATTATTGTTATCATTATTAACATAAAGTGTCACAAAGTAAAATGACCACACAAATTCAATACATATCTCCATATAATGGGCAAAAAGTCTTCCGCACCCTGTTCAAAGTGTAGTGCATGGACAATAAACAAGAAATTATTTTTAGTTTCTTTTTTGCTATTAAAAGTTAAGTCATCTCTGAAGAATTAACAAATTAAATGAAAAAAAATTCTACAATTCTAAATTGTGCAAACTTAAGCACTCTGTTAGGACATCAATGGGCTGTATTTTCAAACAAAAGTGCTATTATAGGTACTTTGTTATTGCTGTTTGCAATAACAAAATTATGGGTTAATAATAACTTAGTACCCATAATAACAGTTATTATGGGTACTAAGTCTATTGCTGTTTGCATCTAGTTAGCTAGGCAGACATTGATTCAGGCGTCTAAAATATTAATTTGCCACTATAATGGTTGATATGAGAGATTAGATCAGACTTACCTCTATACTTGGCTCTATTTGTTTCTTCCTGTAGCCTTCGTTTGCGCCCTTGCGCACCCGAGAGTTTGGATTTCTTCATTTAAGCACTTGTAGTCTGGGCTACTTTTTGCAGTGGATAGCCATTCTCATTCCCCGATGAACACTGCTCCCCCCGCCCCCCTTATAACCTATCATTGTGCATTTTTAGTAGGCATAAGGAAATCACCGACCACTACTGCGTAGGCTACACTTGTTTTTCAACCTTTTTGAGCCAGGGCGCACTTTTTTCAATGAAAAAATCTCAAGGCACATCACCAATAGAAAATGTTGACTGAAACTAAAATGCTGTTGCCAATATTTACAATATACAGTCATTCTATAATTTTCCACGGTACACTTGGTGATCTCTCATGGCACACTAGTGTTCCGCGGTACTAGAGTTCGGCAGCACAGTGGTTGAAAACACTGTACACCACTGATGCACTTGGTAACATCTCCATTCAATAACTCCATCCCTCCTTTTTGGTGGGGTTTTGGTCACCCTTGGTGCCCCTGGGCACACTTTGCGCTCTAGGCAATTGCCTAGGTCGCCTATCGCAATCGCCGGCTATGATTACATGGCCAAAACAGAGAATAGCCGCGGATGCGCACTTGCGCGCCCGAAGACACACTATAGACAGGGCGAACCACTGTTGAGCGCTTATTGTTTCATGATTAACAACCACCACCACACCCCACCCCACCCCGCTTTTTTTTGACAAATCGCACCCTGACTACATGCTTTGCTGTACAATTAAATTAGGCTAAGACATTATAATGCTGACTCGTTTTCAGAATAGTGGAAGTCATAATTTTCTCCCCCCGTTTCTGCGCCCCTGGATGGACGCAGCGCCCTTAGCATTTGCCTATATTGCCTATGCCACAGGCCGGCTCTGCATGCGAGCAATGAGCACACATACATACCCAGAGCAATGGGCAGCCATGCTAACAGCACCCGGGGAGCAATCAGGAGTTAGGTGCCTCACTCAAGGGCACCCCAGCCCAAGGCTGTCCCATATTAACCTAACTGCATGTCTTTGAACTGTGGGGGAATCTGGAGCACCCAGAGGAAACCCACGCAGACACAGGGAGAACATGCAAACTCCACACAGAAAGGCCCTCGCTGGCCACTGGGTTTGAACCCAGAACCTTCTTGCTGTGAGGTGACCGTGCTAACCACTACACCACCATGCCGCCCAAGGTGTAATTACAAGCTGGAATTAAAATTGATTTTTGGGGCTTAGCAGCATTTGATTTACACAACATGCCTACCACTTTAAAGGTGATTTTTTTTTTTTAATTTTTATTGTGACACAACCAATAATTAAGATGAAAAAACAGAAATCTGGAGTGTGCATAGGTATTCACCCCCTTTCATATGAAACCCCTAAATAAGAGCTGGTCCAACCAATTCACTTCATAAGTCACATAATTAGTTGATTAAGATCCACCTGTGTGCAATCAAAGTGTCACATTATCTGTCACATGATGTCTGTATACATCAACCTGTTCTGGAAGGACCCTGACTCTGCAACACTACTAAGCAAGCAACATGAAAACCAAGGAGCCTCCAAACAGGTCAGAGACAAAGTTGTGAAGAAGTATGGATCAGGGTTGGGTTATTAAAAATATCCCAAACTTTGAATATCCCACAGAGCACCATTAAATCCATTATAGTAAAATAGAAAAAATATGTCACCACTACAAACCTGACAAGAGAAGGCTGCCCAACAAAAGTCACAGATCGGGCAAGGAGGGCATTAATCAGAGATGCAACAAAGATAACACTGAAGAAGTTGCAAAGATCCACAGTGGAGATGGGAGTATCTGTCCACAGGTCCACTTTAAGCTGTACACTCCACAGAGCAGGGCTTTATGGAAGAGTGGCCAGAAAAAAAGTTATTGCTTAAGAAATCACGTTTGGAGTTTGCCAAACAGCATGTGACAGACTCCCCAAACACAAGGAAGAAGATTCTCTGGTCAGATAAGACTAAAATTGAACTTTTTGGCCATCATGAGAAATGCCACGTGTGGCACAAACCCAACACCCTGAGAACACCATTCCTACAGTGAAGCATGGTGGTGGCAACATCATGGTGTGGGGATGTTTTTCATCTGCAGGGACAAGAAAACTGGTCAGAACTGAAGGAAAGATGGATGGCACTAAATACAGGGCAATTCTGGAGGAAAACCTGTTTGAGTCAGCCAGAAGTTTGAGACTGGGATGAAGGTTCATGTTCTAGCAGGACAATGACCCTAAACATACTGCTAAAGCTACGCTGGAGTGGTTTAAAAGGAAACATTTAAATGTCTCTGAATGGCCTAATCAAAGTCCAGACCTCAATCCAATTGAGAATCTGTGGCATAACTTGAAGATTGCTGTACAACATTCAGTACGTTTACATGCACATCCAAATCGAGCTGCTGTCGGTAATCGAGCAAAGGGTCCCAGCAGGGGTGCCAGAGAAATCCAATCCTACATGCACACAAGGAAATCGAGCTATTGTGTGAGGTACATTGTGCACCCAAGCCACAGGTGGCGCTACACGCCCCATCGTGTTGGTACACTTCCGGTTGTCGTCATGAAGAAGAGCTATTCAAGAGTGTAAACAAAGTTATCAGTTCCGTGTTCTCCATTGCGCGTTTTTCTCCCTTCCATGAATTTTAATATATTCAACTCCTTAAGCTGAATGAGCATGAACTCTGTCTCCTCATTGCTCCAGAAGTGCACGTTTCTGCTCGCCATTTTCTCTTCTTCGTTTGTTCCTCCTGACCTCTTCTGCTGCTCGCTACTACTGTTGTCATGCCGACCGAGGCTGTCGTGTTTCCTGCTTGTGGTCTCGTCACTCGTCACTTCCGGAAGGGGCAGTACTGAAGTAAGTAGCTCGACTACGTAGCTCGATAGGGTATACATGCACTAAGTAGCTCGGCAAAAATCGCATAATCTAGGTTGTGTAGCTCGATTACGAGAAATCAAGTTCGGTTCAATTTCAGCCTAGCTAAGGTGTATCCATGGCATTTAGAACTTCGATTTCAGTCAAGCTACGGCAGAAATTCGATTTTCTCTATGTGCATGTAAACGCACTCAATGCAACCCATCTAACTTGAAGGAGTTGGAGCAGTTTTGACTTGAGGAATGGGAAAAAATCCCAGTGGCTAGATGTGCTAAGCTAATAGAGACATACCCCAAGAGACTTGCAGCTGTAATTGCAGCAAAAGGTGGCTCTACAAAGTATTGACTTGGGGGGGAATACCTATGCACACTCCAGATTTCTGTTTTTTTTTCCCCTCTTAATTATTGTTAGTTTTTTTCTTTTTTATCAGACATCTAATTTTTTAGGTTTGTTTACCTGACATGTTTCGACGTACGACTGTCGTCTTCCTCAGAGTGTCACCGGACTTAAAAATACATCACACAGAAGAGGGGGACATCAAAATAAAAGTACACAGGAAACCCACACACACCGACCAATATTTAACCTGGACTTCCGAACACCCCATAATGCACAAAATATCAGTAGTTAGAACATTACATGAACGCGCAGCAATAATTACAGATGCACAGGACAAAGAACAGGAAGAACAACATACAGTATACAACATGCACTGAAGGCATGTCAATATCCACAATGGGCAATATCCAAAGGGGCGGAACAGGTGAAAAACAATAAAACACAGAAGAAAGAGAAAAAACAAACCAACAAACAAGAACACAGGGGAGTAGTGACATTACCATACATCAGAGGAATAACGGAACGCATTCAAAGAGCAATGAGGAAATACAACATTAACACACCTGTCAAACCACACACAACACTCCGTCAGATCCTGGTTCATCCCAAAGACAGAATACATCCGGACAACAGATGCAACACCATATATGAGATTCCATGCCAATTATGCAATAAAACTTACATTGGGGAGACAGGAAGGAGTTTCAACACAAGAAAAAATGAACATAAGAAAGAGTGCGAAAAGGAGACAGCTACAAGACAAACCCGAACAATAAAAGAAAAGGCACAACAGGAAAATTATGTCAGCCATAACAGATCATTGCAAAAGGGAAAATCATATTATGGACTGGGGGAATGCCAGAGTCATCCGCAAAGAAGATAATAAACATCAGCGCTGGATCAGGGAGGCCATAGAGATCCGTAAGCGAAGTCCGAGGACCATCAACCGAGATGAGGGAGCATACATGCTCTCCCATACCTGGAGTGCCATCTTGCAGGGGACGAACTGACAGTAGAAGGCGTGACTGACCTGTCAATCCAGACAGGAAGGCCATGCCTTCGGAAACATCAGCTGATAAAAGATACGTCACCAATAACATCCGGTGACACTCTGAGGAAGACGACAGTTGTACGTCGAAACATGTCTGGTAAACAAACCTAAAAAATTAGATGTCTGATAAAAAAGAAAAAAACTAACAATATTCAATATAAGACATAATGAACGTAATTGAAACATCTTAATTATTGTTTGTGTCCCAATAAAACAATAATTTTCACCTTTAAAGTGGCAGGCATGTTGTGTAAATCAAATGGTGCTAACTCCCCAAAAATCCATTTTAATTCCAGCTTGTAATGCAACAAAACAGGACAAACATAAAGGGGGATGAATACTTTTGCAAGACACTGTATATCCATTGATATAGTGAAGTGTTCTTTTAGCTAGGACAAGTCAGTGTCTGTGCTTTGTAAAAACCAGCAAATTTTCCAACAAGCAAGTTATAGTTCCTGTTATGACTTGCATTATAGCAGCTACCGTACGTACAATCTTTCCCTTGCCAGATGCACATCTTTCATTCTCTTGAAGTTAATGAGACGAAAAAAAAAAGTTTCTAATGTTAGCGAAAGCAGAAAGTGCAAATTTCTCTCTCCTGAAGACTCGTGTCTTTTGGATGTTCTGTAACATTAAAGTGAACTACGAACATTCAAAGAGTAAGATATTATGTCATGCATTAATAATAAAAAAATCCCTTAAGTGCACAGTGTATTATTGCTTTTCTTTCTAACACGGCATCTTCTCCATATACAGCGAAGATGCTCCATCACTGTCTTGCACCATGACCATGGATGGGTGTTAACCCTTGATAATTAACATCAGCAGCAGTCATTGTGTAAGAATAATTGAGCTGTCACTACTCTCATAGCTGAAGAACTTATGACTGTGGCTGCATAATGACAGGTGCATTTTTGCCTCTTGTCAAATAGCAATATCTCAGTGATCCTTAATTATAGTTTCAGTATAATATTTAGTATTCAGTCATGTGAAAAAATAAATACATCCCATGGAAATTGTTGACTTTTCTCAACATATCTAGACAAGCAAGCATTTCACCCTTTTGATTCAGTGCCCACAGATAAAAGTGATATACCTGAATAAAACAACAAGAAAAATTAGCTCTTTCAATTATTTATTCAACAAAAATATCAATAGATGTAATATTCTTCTGTGGAAAAAGTAAGTACACCCTTGGCTTCAGACGCTAGTAACGTCCCCTTTAACAGAAATAACTTCTTGTCAGCATTTTGCATAATTGTCCACCAGTCTCTGAAATTGGCTTGCTGAAATTTTTGACTACTCTTCCATGCAAAATTCCTTTAGTTGCAGGATGTTTGAGGGTTTTCTTGCATGTCCTACCCTTTTCAAGTCTCCCCACAACATTTCACTGGGGTTCAAATCTGGGCTTTTACTCAGCCATTCCTTAACCCTCCATTTATTCTTTTTGAGCCATTCCTTGGTGGATTTGCAAGTGCGCTTAGGATCATTATCTTGTTGAAAGGTCTACCTCTGGTTCAACTTCAACTTTTGAACAGATGGCCTCTATGGCAGCGGGGGCGTGGTCAAGCACCAGTCTGTGACAGGAGGGTGGAGCCAGAGAAGGTGAGTGGCAGAATCACTACACCTGACGGTAATTAACCTGTGTTTGTGTGTCTTCCCAGTAACCGCGCCCTATTTAAGGAGGCAGAGAGGAGCTCTTCCCGGGACAAGAACACAGCGTGTGTGTGTGGGTATTTACCAAATAGGAACGATTGTTATACTGAAAAGTCTGGCAATAAAAGCCTGTTGTTCCCTGAAGCTTTGTCCTGCCATCCTCTGTGCTCCACCCACACCTAAGAGAGCTCTACAGTGGTGCAGAAACCCGGGAAAAAGGTGGAGCACCAACACAGCAGCCCCATGGAATCCTCCCCGTTCGCGGACCTGGTCCACGCCCTCACCACGGCTCAGCAAAGCCAGCACCAGGCGCTCATCACGCTCCGAAAGGAACAAGAGCGGCGCTTCGAAGCCCTGGTGCTGGCCCAGCAGAAAGATCGCGAGGCGTTCCGGCATCTCCTCGCGTCGGCGGGGTCCACCAACATCCCGGCCGCGGGCCCGTCTCCCCTCACTGTGACCAAGATGGGCCCGCAGGACGACCCCGAGGCGTTCCTCGCATTGTTCGAACAGGTCGCCGAAGCCTCGGGGTGGCCGATGGAGCAGCGCGCGGTGCGCCTCCTCCCCCTCCTGACGGGAGAGGCGCAGCTGGCCGCGCTACAGCTCCCCGCCGACCGCCGGCTGGCCTACGCGGACCTTCGCCGGGCCGTCCTCCAGCGCGTGGGGCGCACACCAGAACAACAGCGCCAGCGCTTCCACACGCTGTGGTTGGAGGAAGTCGGCCGGCCGTTCGCGTTCGGCCAGCAGCTCCGGGACGCCTGCTGGTGGTGGCTGAGGGCCGACGATCGCGACGCCGAGGGAATCATCGATCAGGTGGTGCTGGAGCAGTTCATCGCCCACTTACCAGCCGGAACCGCGGAATGGGTCCAGTGCCACCACCCGGCGTCGCTGGATCAGGCAGTAGGACTGGCAGAGGATCATTTGGCGGCTGTTCTGGCGGCAGGACAGCCGACAACGTCTTCTCTTCTCTCTCTCTTTCTCCCCTCCCTTCTGTGTCCCGTCCTCGCCCCATTCCCCCACCACGGAGACGGGGGCCGGCTCCACCCCAGCCGGCCCGCCGCACCCGTGGTGCCCTCTCGTTTCTCCCTTCTGTGTCTGTCTCTCCCCCCCCTCAGGTGAGTGAGCCCCAGACCAACGGTGCAGAGGGAAAGCCCGGGCCAGTTTGCTGGTGCTGCGGGGAGCCGGGCCACCTGCAACAACAGTGCGCAGCAATGGAGGTGGGCGCAGTGGTACAGATCCCCAATGCGCCAGAGGCTGCCCTCGATCGGGCTGGAGCGTATCGCATACCGGTGAGTGTCCAAGGGGCTACATATCAGGCGTTGGTGGATTCTGGTTGCAATCAGACCTCGATCCGCCAAAGCCTGGTGCAAGACGAGGCATTGGGGGGAGCACAGGGGGTGAAGGTGTTGTGTGTGCACGGGGATGTTCACAGCTACCCTTTGGTGTCGGTCCACATATTTTTCAGAGGGGAAAAATCTATAGTGAAGGCGGTGGTTAATCCTCGCCTTACCCACTCTTTAATTTTGGGGACTGATTGGCCGGGATTTCGAGGTTTAATGACGCGCCTAGTAAAGAGTGGGTCCTGCCATTTGACAGGGGGAGGTCCCAGTGTCGCTTTGGCTGGAGCTGCTGTCGCAGAGCCGTCTATGTCATCTCCGCGACAGAGTGAGGAGCCGCTGGCTCCTCCTCTTTCTGTTGGGGAATCCATCGCGGATTTCCCATTAGAACAATCGCGAGACGAGACTCTGCGACATGTGTTTGACCAAGTGAGAGTAATCGATGGTCAAACGCTCCAGTCGAATGCCACCCTGTCCTTCCCCTATTTTTCTATTATGAAGGATAGATTATACCGAGTGACGCAGGACACTCAGACGAAAGAGCGAGTCACACAGCTGTTAATTCCAAAGAGCCGCCGGGAATTGGTATTTCAGGCGGCTCACTTTAATCCCATGGCTGGACACCTAGGGCAGGATAAGACACTAGCCCGAATAATGGCCCGATTCTATTGGCCGGGGATTCGCGGCGATGTCCGTAGGTGGTGTACGGCATGCTGCAAATGCCAGTTAGTAAATCCAGCGGCCATTCCAAAAGTGCCTTTGCGCCCCCTACCATTAATCAAGACCCCGTTCGAAAGAATTGGGATGGATCTCGTCGAGCCATTAGATCGGTCAACACGAGGGTACCGCTTTATATTAGTTCTGGTGGACTATGCAACGCGATACCCGGAAGCGGTGCCTCTTCGCAATATCTCAGCACGCAGTATTGCGGACGCCCTCTTCCACGTCATCTCCCGAGTTGGAATCCCGAAAGAGACTCTGACTGACCAAGGCACCTCGTTTATGTCACGAACACTGAGCGAACTGTATGGGCTATTAGGTATTAAGCCGATCCGCACCAGCGTTTATCACCCACAAATGGACGGTTTAGTTGAACGGTTCAATCACACCCTCAAGAATATAATTAAAAAATTCGTAAGTGAGGACGCACGTAACTGGGATAAATGGCTCGAACCCTTGTTATTTGCAGTGCAAGAGGTCCCCCAAGCCTCCACGGGGTTCTCCCCGTTTTAATTATTATACGGGCGTAAGCCACGCGGCATTTTAGATGTGCTGCGAGAAAATTGGGAGGAGGGAGCTTCACAGAGTAAAAACAAAATTCAGTACGTTATGGACCTGCACGCAAAACTCCACACGCTCACCCACCTAACTCAGGAGAATTTGCGGCAGGTCCAGGAACGGCAAGCCCACCTGCACAACAAGGGCACGCGCCTTAGAGAGTTCACTCCGGGAGATAAGGTACTCGTACTGTTGCCCACGTCAAGCTCCAAATTAATCGCCAAGTGGCAAGGACCCTTTGAGGTCACACGGCGAGTCGGGGACGTCGACTATGAGGTGAGGCGAATGGACGGGGGGGGCGCTACAGATCTACCACCTCAATCTGCTTAAACTCTGGAACGAGGAGGTCCCCGTGGCATTGGTGTTGGTAGTTCCGGAGAAGGCGGAGCTGGGGCCGGAGGTTCAAAAAGGGACATTGGCATCACGTACCTCTCCGGTCCCCTGTGGAGACCACCTCTCCCCGACCCAACTCACGGAGGTCGCCCAGTTGCAGGCCGAGTTTTCGGATGTGTTCTCGCCCCTGCCCGGTCGCACTAACCTCATAGAACACCACATAGAGACGCCCCCGGGGGTGGTAGTGCGTAGCCGCCCTTACAGGCTACCCGAACACAAAAAAAAGGTGGTTCGGGAAGAACTTCAGACCATGCTCGAAATGGGCATCGTCGAGGAGTCCCACAGTGACTGGAGCAGCCCGGTGGTCTTGGTTCTGGTTCTGTGTGGACTATAGAAAAGTCAACGCGGTGTCTAAATTCGACACGTACCCAATGCCTCATATTGACAAGCTGCTCGATCGACTAGGTACGGCTCGCTTTTACTCGACACTGGATTTGACGAAGGGATATTGGCAGATCCCCTTGACTCCATTATCCCGGGAGAAAACGGCCTTTTCCACACCGTTCGGCTTACACCAATTTGTCACACTTCCTTTTGGGCTGTTTGGGGCGCCCGCTACGTTTCAGCGGCTGATGGACAGGGTCCTCCGGCCCCACGCCACCTATGCGGCCGCATATCTTGATGATATTATAATTTATAGTAACGACTGGCAGCGGCACCTGCAACACCTGAGGGCCGTCCTTAGGTCACTGAGGCGGGCGGGTCTCACTGCCAACCAGAAGAAGTGTGCGATTGGGCGGGTGGAAGTACGGTATCTGGGCTTCCACTTGGGCAACGGGCAGGTGCGTCCCCAAATTAATAAGACAGCAGTGATTGCGGCCTGCCCGAGGCCCAAGACCAAAAAGGGGGTGAGACAGTTCCTGGGGCTGGCTGGCTACTATCGTAGGTTTATACCTAATTATTCGGACATCACCAGCCCGCTGTCTGACCTCACTAAAAAGGGGGCGCCAGATCCGGTCCAGTGGACGGAGCAGTGCCAGCGGGCGTTCTCTGAGGTAAAGGCTGCACTGTGTGGGGGGCCACTATTACACTCCCCTGACTTTTCTCTCCCTTTTGTGTTGCAGACCGACGCGTCGGACAGAGGGCTGGGGGCGGTGTTGTCCCAGGAGGTGGAGGGGGAGGACCGCCCCATCCTGTACATCAGCAGGAAGCTGTCGGTGCGTGAGGGGCGCTACAGCACTATTGAGAAGGAATGCCTGGCGATCAAGTGGGCGGTCCTCGCCCTCCGTTACTACCTGCTGGGGCACCCTTTCACCCTCTGTTCAGACCACGCGCCCCTTCAGTGGCTCCACCGCATGAAAGATGCCAACGCGCGGATCACCCGTTGGTATCTGGCACTCCAACCCTTCAATTTCAAGGTGGTCCACAGGCCGGGGGCACAGATGGTCGTGGCGGACTTCCTCTCCTGTCGGGGGGGGGGGGGGGGGGGGGAGTCGGCTGCGGGCCGGACGGGCGCCTGGCCTGAGTTGGGCGGTGGGGGTATGTGGCAGCGGGGGCGTGGTCAAGCGCCGGTCTGTGACAGGAGGGCGGAGCCAGGGAAGGTGAGTGGCAGAATCACTACACCTGACGGTAATTAACCTGTGTTTGTGTGTCTTCCCAGTAACCGCGCCCTATTTAAGGTGGCAGAGGGAGAGCAGAGGGGAGCTCTTCCCGGGACAAGAACACAGCGTGTGTGTGTATTTACCAAATAGGAACGATTGTTATACTGAAAAGTCTGGCAATAAAAGCCTGTTGTTCCCTGAAGCTTTGTCCTGCCGTCCTCTGTGCTCCACCCACACCTAAGAGAGCTCTACAGCCTCACATTATCTTCAAGCAGTCTTTCATATCATTCAGAATACATAGTCAAATCAATGAACGCAAGCTTCCCAGTCCCTGAGGCAGTGAAGCAATCCCAAACCATAACATTTCCACCACCATGCTTCACAGTTGGTATGAGGTTCTTATCCTGAAAAGGTGTTTTTGGTCTGCGCCACACGTGTATACTCTTACTGTGGGCAAACAACTCTACCTTTGATTCATCTGTCCAGAGCTCATTATTTCAAAAGGCCTGGTCTTTCACATTTAACATTCCTTTTGGACAGCAAAGGCTTTTTCCTGACACGCCTCCCATGCAGGTCAAACTGGTCCAATCTCTTTCTGATTGTAGATGTATGCACTTTCACACAAACAGCTGCAAGAATTACCTGCAGATCCAGTGATGAAATTTTGGGGTTCTTGGAGACTTCTTTCAGCATCAAACAGTCTGCCCTTGGGCTGAATTTGCTGGGGCAGCCAGTCCTGGACAAATTGGCAGTCATTTGAAATCTACTTGACTTGTAGATGATTTTTCTTACAGTGGAATGATTTATTTCTAATAATTTAGAGATATTTTAAAATCCTTTGCCAGATTCATAGGCATTCACATCCTTTTTTACTGAGGTCCTTAGAGAGCTCTTTAGATCTTGTCATGATGACACCGCACACTTCAATAACAAAGAGAACACCAGACCCTAGATGTCAGGTTTAAATAAGACTGGTTCCACCTGCACCTTCACCTGCAGGAGGATCTAATCAATGGCTCCTAATCTGGAACATCTGATTCTAATTTTATGGACTTGAAAGTGTGATAAATGTAAGGGTGTACTTACTTTTTCCAGAGTGTTGTTACTTTTTTGACTGATTTTTTTTTTAATTTAAATTATGAAAATGACTACAAAATGTCAATTTTATGTGTCATTTGTTGGAGTATATCACCTTTATCTGTAGGCACTTTATCAAAAGAGAGTGAAATGTTTGCTTGTTTAAATATGTTGAGAAAAGTCTGCAATTTCCATGAGATGTACTTATTTTTTAACATGAATGTAATATAATATTTAGCTTTAGAGCTATATAAAGAGGACAGAGGGATCAAAATATGAAATTCAAAATTGACAGACTTTGTTGTATGTATGTAAATGTTACACACCTATAGTTTCAATAAAACACACACTGAAGATAAATAGCCCTGTAGTTCTTATTTATTTCATGAACTAAAATAAACCTGTCATAACTAACGTAACAGGACCGATGTACATTTTTGTATGAAATAATTTAACAATTACTCAAGACGATATGTTACAGAGACTAAAACAATGATCTGTGGCATATTCAATAACTGTGTTGTTCACAAAAATAAGAAAAATACCAGTGTTTACCATTAACATTTAAACATGTAATTTTAAAGCTGGAAATAAAGAGATTAAAAACAACTTTTGCCTTTTCTGTACATTTGATTATTTAAATTTATTTTGCACAGCCAAAAAGTATTCTATGATTCGTTTTAACACAGAGAATGTTATTAACAACCCTCAATAATAAATCTGTGTGTATGAAAGCAATGAAAACCAACATATGTTACAAAACAGATTCACCAAGAACTTCATTTACTCAAACAATCTAATGTAACAGGACAGATGTTTAGTGTAAAATAACAAGAAAATCCAGAATTTTCAAATGTATTATTATTATTATTATTATTATTATTATTGCTATAATGAATTGTTAAAATGAGTAGAGAATAACTAATTCAAGTAACATGGACCGACTGTCAGTCTGTCAGTTTATGTGTGATCCGCATTTCACAAATTAGTACCTGTTGTGTCCTAATTTTACTCAACTTGTGCAGATAAACATAATACTGAGGTAACAATCATGACAGAAGTAGCAGAACTTGTCTGTCTTTTTGAAACACAAACTAACCAAACTGTAAATGTTACAGAGCTGGACAAAGTGTCCAGTCAAATTTTTACTTAAGTTAAAGTATTGAAATACTTGCTTTTAAAAATAGTTAAGTATTAAAAGTACGTTTTCTGTCAACACATTGTTGTATTATTGCCACAATGCTTACAAAACCTAATGCTGTTACCAAAGACAGAAATGTGAATTCACAAAATGAACGCATGCTGTGCCATCATGGTGGTTTAACATTAAGCTAGCTAGTCAGTGAAGCTCCACCTGACATGCTAGCAAGCTCTTTTCAAACTCGAAATCATATTGGGTAGCTAATGCTAATAGAAAATAAATATTTCTACATTTTGTTTATTTGGCAAGATTATGCTAAAACATATTTCTGAAAGGACTTCAGATAAGTTAACATTATTCATGTTAGCGTAACTCCGTTTTTACATGCTAACTAACAGTGTCCAAGTTAACTAGCTATGTGTTAATGTTAGCTGTGGACAAGGCTATGGCAACTTGGCAGGCAAATCCATAGAAAGTCATTTGATGAACCAGACTGCATAGCTATTGCAACATTATCGCTAGCTCTAAAAGCACAGAGAACTTCATTACAAGCTTTCTCTTGGAATAAAATGTTTACATACCTCAATATGCTTCCACGGGTCAGATGGCGAGTTTTTGTAGGCCGTGATGTGGTTCGTTTTAAGCAAACAATTAAAATGAAACAAATCTTTAATACTTTCAGAAAACTGAAACATGAGCTCCAGGTAAAGCCACGAGTGTGTGCATTCCCCAGAAGAACCGCCTCCTTCCATTCTTCCATCAACTGATCGTGTTAAATAATGCTGCTGAGAAATCACTGAACTTGATTTTATCCAGTCTATGGACATGACATGACATGACCCTAGTGATTACTGATGGACTGTCTCAGTGTCACCTGTGAAAAAACCAGTCACATTTTCAAAAAAAAAATCCACTTTCAAAGCTGCTTCATAATAATGAGGACCCTGACAGAAATGTAGTGGAGTGAAAAGTACGATATTTGCATTTCAAATGTAGTGAAGTTAAAGTCATAAGTTTCCAAAAAAAAAAATAATAATAATAATACTCAGACCTGTGATGACCTGGCGACTTGTGCAGGGTGTACCCCGCCTTTCGCCCGTAGTCAGCTGGGATAGGCTCCAGCTTGCCTGCGACCCTGTAGAACAGGATAAAGCAGCTACAGATAATGAGATGAGATGAGATGAATAATAATACTCAAGTAAAGTACAGATACTCAAAGTGTACTTAAGTACAGTACTCAAGTAAATGTACTTCGTTACTGTCCACCTCTGAAATGTGAGGCACACACAGGAGCAGGAGACAGATACAGGTGCAGAGTCTTATTGACAAGAACAAGACTAAAATGATGACCAAAGCACTGGGAACACAGGCTAAGCAACACAGCAGGAAAATGACAAACACATGACAAAAAAAGGTGCACAAAATTCTGGCTTTTGCTAAACTCATGGAGCTAATTACCAAAATAAACTTGGAAGAAACTTGACTTGACTTGACTTGAGAAGTGTGTGTAATTGGGAGCATGTGATCAGAGCAGGGGCTGTTGGGAAACAGAGTTCATTACTGACTGTGAGGTGATCTCTCCATGAAGTACAACCTGGAAGTCCCACCAGTGCTGTGACAGTAAAACTAATTTAGGCGAGCATCTGTCTGAATTTTAAAGATCCGAAGAGAATGCTGTCAACATTGCACTGTACTGCATCAGGCATTTATCAGATGTATTCTGCAATATATTTAAAAGTTATGACTGTGTTTTATAAAATATGACAGTTGGATATAAAATATCCAACTGAGTTGGTGAGTTCACATAACTCACCAACTCACATAACACTCACATGACATTTAGATAGACAAAATTCAAATGTTTGGTGGGTTATTTGACCTTTTCATGACAGCTTTATGAAAGTTTGGTAGATGCCTGGATGTGTAAACACTTGTGCTTTCTGATTGGTCGATAGTGTTCTGTTAAGTCATCAGTGAGGTTAAAGCTCACTGACTCATGTAACTCATTAAAATGAACAGACATCGAGGGGAATTTATTTGTTGGAAAATATTTCCAAAACAAAGGCAGAGATAAGCTCCTTTCCCCAGTTATTTAAGATTTATGTGGCTAAAATAGCATAAACAGGAGTTATAATTGGTAATTCCTTTATGTAGTAGCTGTTTAACATTTTCCAACACAGTGGACAGACTGTTACATGAATACTAATGATCAATTCATTGATCAATTGCAGACAAAAGAAGTCTTAATCATATTATTGCACAAAATAAAAATGTAAAATGTATTTGTAATCGAAAAATATTTCATTTCAGCAAATATTTTCACACTTATTGAAAATTTATGTTTTTTGTATTCCAATTTGTCCTTTTTTTCTTACTAAAATAGTGTTTTCTAACCTTTAAAGGAATAGAGAAGGGAAACAATGACAGCATTTTGGCAGAAATTGTTTTATTATCTCTGTAATGTGTCAAAATTTCGTAAAATCATATATTAATGAAACAGATGCTCATGAGAAAATCAAAGCTTTTCAAATTTCAGTATATCAAAATACTCTAAAGCAAATTATGAGCCATTTATCACAAAGGGTATTCTGAAGTTCCATGAGTGCTTTCTTTGGCACACAGAGAACCACTGGCATTCAGTTCTTCAAAAAGCTAAAAGCCTGTTGTATGTATCTACAGTGTAGTGTGTCTACCAGCCCCCAGTGGATGGTGAGTAGTTTTTGTGGAAAGGGCCAAACCCCTGATAAGAAGCTGTAATCGTTCTTTCACAAGGTTTATCAAGTGTTTCAAACTAACATTGACCCAAATACAACCCCGATTCCAAAAAAGTTGGGACAAAGTACAAATTATAAATAAAAACGGAATGCAATAATTTACAAATCTCAAAAACTGATATTGTATTCACAATAGAACATGGACAACATATCAAATGTCGAAAGTGAGACATTTTGAAATTTCATGCCAAATATTGGCTCATTTGAAATTTCATGACAGCAACACATCTCAAAAAAGTTGGGACAGGGGCAATAAGAGGCTGGAAAAGTTAAAGGTACAAAAAAGGAACAGCTGGAGGACCAAATTGCAACTCATTAGGTCAACTGGCAATAGGTCATTAACATGACTGGGTATAAAAAGAGCATCTTGGAGTGGCAGCGGCTCTCAGAAGTAAAGATGGGAAGAGGATCACCAATCCCCCTAATTCTGCGCTGACAAATAGTGGAGCAATATCAGAAAGGAGTTCGACAGTGTAAAATTGCAAAGAGTTTGAACATATCATCATCTACAGTGCATAATACCAGCAAAAGATTCAGAGAATCTGGAAGAATCTCAGTGCGTAAGGGTCAAGGCCAGAAAACCATACTGGGTGCCCGTGATCTTCGGGCCCTTAGACGGCACTGCATCACATACAGGCATGCTTCTGTATTGGAAATCGCAAAATGGGCTCAGGAATATTTCCAGAGAACATTATCTGTGAACACAATTCACCATGCCATCCGCCGTTGTCAGCTAAAACTCTATAGTTCAAAGAAGAAGCCATATCTAAACATGATCCAGAAGTGCAGATGTCTTCTCTGGGCCAAGGCTCATTTAAAATGGACTGTGGTGAAGTGGAAAACTGTTCTGTGGTCAGACGAATCAAAATTTGAAGTTCTTTATGGAAATCAGGGACGCCGTGTCATTCGGACTAAAGAGGAGAAAGACGACCCAAGTTGTTATCAGCGCTCAGTTCAGAAGCCTGCATCTCTGATGGTATGGGGTTGCAGTAGTGCGTGTGGCATGGGCAGCTTACACATCTGGAAAGACACCATCAATGCTGAAAGGTATATCCAGGTTCTAGAGCAACATATGCTCCCATCCAGATGACGTCTCTTTCAGGGAAGACCTTGCATTTTCCAACATGACAATGCCAAACCACATACTGCATCAATTACAGCATCATGGCTGCGTAGAAGAAGGGTCCGGGTACTGAACTGGCCAGCCTGCAGTCCAGATCTTTCACCCATAGAAAACATTTGGCGCATCATAAAACGGAAGATACGACAAAAAAGACCTAAGACAGTTGAGCAACTAGAATCCTACATTAGACAAGAATGGGTTAACATTCCTATCCCTAAACTTGAGCAACTTGTCTCCTCTGTCCCCAGACATTTACAGACTGTTGTAAAGAGAAAAGGGGATGTCTCACAGTGGTAAACATGGCCTTGTCCCAACTTTTTTGAGATGTGTTATTGTCATGAAATTTAAAATCACCTAATTTTTCTCTTTAAATGATACATTTTCTCAGTTTAAACATTTTATATGTCATCTATGTTCTATTCTGAATAAAATATGGAATTTTGAAACTTCCACATCATTGCATTCCGTTTTTATTTACAATTTGTACTTTGTCCCAACTTTTTTGGAATCGAGGTTGTACATCGCAATTGTAAATAAAATTTTAACCCTTGTGTTGTCTTAAAGGTCAAAAATGACTAGCTACTATGTTTAACAGCAGAAAAACCTCAATTATATTTTTTCAACTTGAAATTTGATGACTTTTCCTAGAGTGACCCCAACATTAGAAAAAAATTAAACATTACCTGTGTTCCTATTTCCATGACAGCTGTACATTGTCAGAAATAGGGGTACAGTAGGAGTCCGTTTCTGTCCCTCAAGGTACAATCTACACTAACGTATCCCCTAGGGCTCATTATTGGACTTCAAGGTAACTATGTGTACCTTTTTAGGGTCAAAAAGGTATACATATGTTCCCAGTCAGTATATAAATGGTACAAACAAGTACCTTAAAGGGTACTGGCCCAGTGATAAGCCTTTGTACCCCTAAAGGTACAATGATGTATGAGCACTTTGTTTTCTGAGCGTGTACACAACTAGGGTACAAAGTTTGTCTTAGGGGTCAATTTTGACCCGACAGCTATAAAACCATTTATACACCACAAAAACCACACACACACACACACACACACAGTGAAAAACTAAGACTGTGAGCTACTGATTGATCTCTCTCTCTCTCTTATCTTCCCTCCATGACTCCACACATGACTCAAGTTCAGACAAAATAAAAAGAATTGGAGATAAAATAGAAAGAATTTCAGACAAAATAAACATTTCTTGAAAGCATTATTTACTAATAAGGAATACTTATATATAGGTGCTGCAGATTGTAGTGCCCCAGTTCTCTTTTTGCCGAAGTCATGAGTGCCCCTTTCAGTGCCCAGCAAGTCACAGATCTGATTACTTCAGGTGTCCTGGAGGAAGAAGAGAACAATGATGTGGAAGAGGAGGAGGTATCTGAAGAAGAAGATGGGGAACAATATGACCCAGAGCATGATTCATCATCTTTAGATGAAGAAGAAATCCCCCAAGCTGACAAAGAGACATTTTTGCCAAAGAACAGCAAAATAACACGGTCCTCATCATCATATGGCACCCAGGGCAGGATGGCAGCACAAAATGTCATGAAGATGACCCCAGGGCCCACAAGATATGCTGTTTCCAGCTAGTGCTTGTGAAAACTGTTCAGGGTACTGAATCTTGTTCTGTTCCTTGTAAGGCTGCAGCTGGGGCAGGCAAGAGGAGGCGATGCCAATTCTGCCCCGCAAAAAGGACTGCAAAACGAATCTTATGTGCTCGACATGTAAAAAAACATATCTGCAAAGTGCATGCACACACACTGTCCTACTGTCCCATATGTGCCAATTAGATTTGATATGTTGCCAAAAGGTTGTGATTGTAGTTGCATTGATATTTATTGTTATGACAGTTACTGTTATTATTTCCCTTCAATAAAATGCATTCAGAACTACTTTCTGCACCTTTCTGTTGCATTGTTAAGTTTTACAAGTGCTATGTCTTGCTAAAAATATTTTTACACCTATGCAGGTACTTTTAGCAGTAGTAATAATAATAAACCTCTACTTTAGTAAAGAAAACAATTATGACAGGTGTTCTGCAATTAAAAAAAGTGGTATTTACTGATTAAATGCAGTCTTTCTGCACTGTGAGGAGGGAAAACCCAGATATTCACAAAGTTTGCGATGAATGACAGGTTGTTTCTTCATGCAAAATAAATTTGAGGTGTGAAATTAAATCAAACTGCTTTATTTTAGGGGCTTATCGAAGGCGGGTCATTTTTGTCCCTTAGGACAAGGGAAGTAGACAGAATTCTAAGACTACACAATTAAAGAATAAAGTGAAAACAGTACATTTTCCCTTTAGTATATCCAGTATGTTTGAACTTCCATGGGCTAGGAATGTGCTTTCTTAAACCTTTCTGAAAGTGTAAACTGTTACAAATCTTGCATGCATTAACTCATGACTGAAACTGATCAAAAACACTGAGATATCAGGCGTGTCCTGTTCATGCTGTTTGTTCAATAAGAACTAGTCTCCTCTGTGACAAAACTCATGCATCTGAACAGTTATACATATTAGCTTGAGGTATCAGAGTCTATCAGGTTTCTTTTCCATCACTTTGAGTCTGTGCCTTCCATGGAGATATAATCACATTACTGTATCATGGATTTCTTTACACAACACTACAAATATGATATTGTGGCATGTGTGGATATAAAGCGTGAGACTTTATACCAGCAGTCGCTGTCATTATAATGGCTAATTTACTCAGCCTGTAGGATCGCCCCCTTTTTCTTTTCTTTTTTTTAATAGACTCCTAGTCAAGTCATAAATTAGGTGATGTAAACCAGAGCAACTCAATTTTAAAAGGATTCTAAAGCAAGCTTCATTCTCCGATTGTAAGAATCGTGAATTTAAGCACCAGTTAAATTGAAGTGCTTCAGTCTAACTACCTGTTGATACTGCTCGACAGGTGAGTGAACAGAAATTTTTCAGTATGAACTGACTTGGTTTATAATTGATTGTTTTCCTCAGTTCTTTCCAAAACAATACTACAGCCATGCTGTCTTCTATTCTTTATAACTACAGCAAAAAACACTGTTTCTGGCTCTGAGATGTTCTGCTCAGAAGAGTTTACTATAAACTCTTGTTTCGTACATGTGACACTTCCCTCGATTGTACACACTCATGTTTCATGCAAGTATATAAAGGTAGATGCCTATGTAAGTGTCCTCTCATGACACTGACAGGCTGGCAGAGATATGTGGACACAGAAGTCTACACCTTAGTTCCCAACGAAAACTTGCTGAAGTCTTCATAATTCTGAATATTTGTATCAAACTATATTTATTTTTCCCAAACTATAAGATGAGCACAGTAAGACTTCCAAATTCTTTTTGGAATAATGGAATATTAACCCGAAAGTGGCCATTAATAGTAATCTTTAAAGCTTACTAGGACTTAAACACTAAATTCTGCAAATAATGGAATTATATTTGAAGATTAAATGTGATAATAGAAATGAGTATTATGAGCATTTTAAAGTAATAGACCTCCCAAGTATAAAATTACATTTTTACAAAATTGTCCCTTCAGCCTAAATAGTTATCGTTCCAAGACAAGTCTGAAGTCTCTTTCCATCCTTCTTACATAATAGATTGTCATCGATCTTGTTTTGTATATCATGTTTTCATTAAGTGACATATGATGCCATCAGGATCCATTTTGAAGGCCTGCACTTTGGACTGCTCTGATGCATGCTGATACTCTGTTTCTGCTCCTGTCACTCCCCTTCTGATACTGTGGCTAGTCCTATATGAATATCCGAAAGATTTTCACTTCCTAAAACTGCTTAAGTCTCACCCTTGCTTCAGTGGATAATCTCACCTGGAGATTTGTACCTAGGTACAGCTCTATAATCATAAAGAAGAAGAAACCTTTATTTGTCACATGCACACTTCAAGCACAGTGAAATTCATCCTCTGCATTTAACCCATCTGAAGCAGTGAACACACACGCACAGCCAGAGCAGTGGGCAGCCACACCAGAGCGCAGTCAGGGGTTCAGTACCTTGCTCAAGGGCACTTCAGCCCAAGGCCGCCCCACATCAACCTAACTGCATGTCTTTGGATTGTAGGGGAAACCAGAGCACCCGGAGGAAACCCACACAGACACGGGGAGAACATGCAAACTCCAGACAGAAAGGCCCTCACCGGCCACTGGGTTTGAACCCAGAACCTTCTTGCTGTGAGGCGACTGTGCTAACCACTACACCACCATGCCACCCGTGGTATAATAAAGACTGTCCTGTGTTTATTCCTTTTATTCACACTATACTTACTTTTTAGCATACAAATGTACAAGCATAATAATTTATAATTCCATTTTATCGTGCCACCCAGAAGATTATGGGTTGCCTTTTAAGGATGGGTTCTTCTAAATGTTTCTTCCTTTAGGAGATGACACTTGCATCCATGTTGTCACCTCTGGCACATTCATTAGGGATTCAAATTTACGTCTGGATTTCTATGAAGCTGCTTTGTACGATGACATTTTAGGGCCATTGTAAATTAACAACAACATAACAGACCATGGGGTGGTACAGTTACCAGGGGGAAAAAATAAATAAATAAAAAATAAAATAAAAAAACCTTGGATATTCTCCAAGATTGGAAGTTATACATTGGTTAGAAAAAGCCACATTTACAATTAAAAAGTCACAAATCTGTGAAGATACTCAGTCATCCAGGTACATAGTAATCTGTGGTTGGTAGAAGAGAGCAACTGGACTTGCTTGAAAAGTCTTGAAGACGTTTCGCCTCTCGTCCGAAAGGCATCCTCAGTTCTGTCTGTCTAATAGGGAGTATCAAGTATTTATCCTCTCATGGATCATCATAGAATCCGAATCAGAATGCTGATGGCTGCATTGTAGGTGGCTGATAGATGTCATAGACACCCACCTCTGTTCAGTGATGGTCGTTCCAGGTTGACAAAAATGAGCTACAATGCAGCCTACAATGCAGCCATCAGCATTCTGATTCGGATTCTATGATGATCCATGAGAGGATAAATACTTGATACTCCCTATTAGACAGATAGAACTGAGGATGCCTTTCGGACGAGAGGCGAAACGTCTTCAAGACTTTTCAAGCAAGTCCAGTTGCTCTCTTCTACCAACCACAGATTAAAAAGTCACAAATTTACCAGAAACAAAACTCAGAAAAATGGTGTGGTTTTCTTTCTTTCTTTCTTTCTTTCTTTCTTTCTTTCTTTCTTTCTTTCTTTCTTTCTTTCTTTCTTTCATAATAGCCCGTTATAGCTTTGTGATAATGTCTATTGTTAAAAGTGCTTTTTGAATTGAACAGAAGACCAAGCCAATTCTGGGATATGGCGTTTTCATTGGGGATCACTCTGGGAAGACAGGGAGCACTCTTTTCTACTTAATCTTTCAATTAATGCCACTTGGCGATTATCACTCTGTTGTCATGGGCTTCTTTACAAGCACAAAAAAAGACGACTGTGAAATCTCTTCACCACAAATGTGTTCTGTTAAACCCACTAGGGAACGTGGACATTTTAGAGCTAGAAAAATATGGAGTGATCTATTTATTACTGCAGATTGTTTTACATGGCTGTTTAAGTGTCGAGACATATGGGCTCTCTTTCCGATATGCAGTGATTAAAAATAGCGAATATTTCTCTACCTGTCTCTCAAAGAATATTATTCTTTGTGAAAATGTGAAACTAAATTTAAAGATGAAATTTGACAATATCTTACTTGTAACAGCTATTTCTCATGACATGAGTTTTATAAAAGCCAGTCAGTGTCAATTATAAGACCTTTAGAACTCTCGTAATAATGCAAGTAAAAAAGGTTTTCAAGGAGAAAAGCAAGAAATGAGAAGACACTGAACCTGGACAAAAGTTAAATTCGATATATTTATATAGAATTATACTGAACCACATACCTTTCATATTCGTTTCAGTGTTGTTGCTGATTAATTCTTAGCAGTTACTGAATAATATGCTTTAAGATGAATAGCTCTAATACAAACCTTGGCCCTTGGTTTAAAGAGGTTAGCTGTATGTGCAATTTTCAATGAAGGTCATACAGATATATTTGCTGCCATTTGTATGGCTGTACAGCCTGTAAGTAGCCTGTTTTTGAACATTTTGGCTGATGTTACACTGCTGGTGTTGCTGTCCTACATGCAGATTGAGGCCATCAGTGCTCAGAGGGAGACAATGACCCAGTGTTAATGGGAATCAGATGCTTCGCCAGGTGCGAATGAGCTGTGAATGAGGTGAGAATGAACAAGCCCAAAGACCTGCTGAGACCCTGGAACCACAGCACACACCAATACACCCCTGCTTTTGTGTGCGTGCGTGTGTGTGTGTGGGGGGGGGGGGGGGGGGGGGGGGGGGGGGGGGGCTGTGTGGTATCTTACATGGGATGAGATTCAAATAACCTTAGTTAGTGAGTAAGAATGATTAGCAATATGAGAGAGATACTGTATGTATGAATGCTTATAAAGATATTCATTTAAAATAAGATTCCAAGTCTCTAAGTCCACTACCAAGAAATGTTGTAATTCGTGCAATATTGAAAACATATGGTGGCCCTGAAGGGCAAATCACAACCACAAATGGGTAAACACAAAAACAAATCACAACGCACAACGACAAATAGGTAATCACAACGGCAAATAACAAAACACAACAGCAAAACTGAAAAAACAACCACAAAGCAGAAAACACAATGACATTAACTTCTACTGGAAATAGGAATGTGCTATCGACAAGGATTGTCGCTGAATGGACGAATGCATTGTCTATATTTTTAACCAGAAAGAAATGTGCCACACACACCATTTGGTCCCAGGCCTCACAAACAGTAAAGCATGCATGTCCAAAGTCCAGCCCAGGGGCCAATTGCGGCCCGTGTTCAAATTTCCACCGGCCCGCAGCCTCTGTGATAAAATCAATAATAATATAAAATACATGCATACAAAAAAGCTATTTTATATTTCACCAGAAGATTGCAGCAAACCTGTGGCCGCACTCTCGCCGCGTGACCCTTGTGTGAACCTTTCCAGCCCATTTCTAAAATGGTGACTGTAACTAAAAAAAGGAAAGTTGACAGCGAGGGCCACCGCTTCCAGGACAAGTGGAAATTGGAGTATTTTTTCACTGAAATATGAAACACCTGTGTTTGCCTAATTTGCCAAGAGACTGTAGCTGTTTTCAAGGAATTCAATAACAAGAGGCACTACCAGATGAAACATGCTAACTACGACAAGCTAACTGGGAATGAACGTGGTGAAAAATTGAAGCAACTGGAAGCTGTTTTAACGGCACAGCAGTGCTTTTTCACAAGTGCCCGCGAGTCAAATGAAAATGCCACAAAAGTGAGCTACGAGGTGGCAATGCTGATTGCCAAGCACTGCAAACCTTTTACTGAGGGTGACTTTATCAAAGATTGCATGATGAAAATGGTGGAGAAAATTTGTCCTGAGAAGAAGAAAGAGTTTGCCAATGTTCGCCTGGCTCGTAACACTGTGGTACAGAGAATTGAAGACATTTCATCTGATATTAAGAGACAGTTAGAGGCAAAAGGAGTGGAGTTTGACTTTTTTTCATTAGCCTGTGACGAAAGCATGGATGCATCTGACACTGCTCAGTTACTGATTTTTTTTGAGAGGAGTGGACAATGAAATGAACGTGAGTGAAGAGCTACTTGACCTCCAGAGCCTTAAGGACCAAACAAGAGGAACAGATTTATTTGTTTCTGTTTGTTCTGCCATAGATGACATGAAACTACTGTGGAATAAAGTCGCTGGGATTATTACGGATGGCGCACCTGCCATGGCTGGCGAGCGAAGAAGGAGGCAAAGCTATAAAACTCCACTGTACAGTGGTGCTTGAAAGTTTGTGAACCCTTTAGAATTGTCTATATTTCTGCATAAATATGACCTGAAACATCATCAGATTTTCACACAAGTCCTAAAAGTAGATAAAGAGAACCCAGTTAAACAAATGAGACAAAAATATTATACTTGGTCATTTATTTATTGAGGAAAATGATCCAATATTACATATCTGTGAGTGGCAAAAGTATGTGAACCTTTGCTTTCAGCATCTCGTGTGACCCCCTTGTGCAGCAATAACTGCAACTAAACGTTTGCGGTAACTGTTGATCAGTCCTGCACACCGGCTTGGAGGAATTTTAGCCCATTCCTCCGTACAGAACAGCTTCAGCTCTGGGATGTTGGTGGGTTTCCTCACATGAACTGCTCGCTTCAGGTCCTTCCACAACATTTCGATTGGATTAAGGTCAGGACTTTGACTTGGCCATTCCAAAACATTAACTTTATTCTTCTTTAATGATTCTTTGGTAGAACGACTTGTGTGCTTAGGGTTGTTGTCTTGCTGCATGACCCACCTTCTCTTGAGATTCAGTTCATGGACAGATGTCCTGACATTTTCCTTTAGAGTTCACTAGTATAATTCAGAATTCATTGTTCCATCAATGATGGCAAGCTGTCCTGGCCCAGATGCAGGAAAACAGGCCCAAACCATGATGCTACCACCACCATGTTTCACAGATGGAATAAGGTTCTTATGCTGGAATGCAGTGTTTTCCTTTCTCCAAACATAACGCTTCTCATTTAAACCAAAAAGTTCTATTTTGGTCTCATCCATCCACAAAACATTTTTCCAATAGCCTTCTGGCTTGTCCACGTGATCTTTAGCAAACTGCAGACGAGCAGCAATGTTCTTTTTGGAGAGCAGTGGCTTTCTCCTTGCAACCCTGCCATGCACACCATTGTTGTTCAGTGTTCTCCTGATGGTGGACTCATGAACATTAACATTAGCCAATGTGAGAGAGGCCTTCAGTTGCTTAGAAGTTACCCTGGGGTCCTTTGTGACCTCGCCGACTATTACACGCCTTACTCAATCTTTGTTGGTCGACCACTCCGGGGGAGGGTAACAATGGTCTTGAATTTCCTCCATTTGTACACAATCTGTCTGACTGTGGATTGGTGGAGTCCAAACTCTTTAGAGATGGTTTTGTAACCTTTTCCAGCCTGATGAGCATCAACAACGCTTTTTCTGAGGTCCTCAGAAATCTCCTTTGTTCATGCCATGATACACTTCCACAAACATGTGTTGTGAAGATCAGACTTTGATAGATCCCTGTTCTTTAAATAAAACAGGGTGCCCACTCACACCTGATTGTCATCCCATTGATTGAAAACACCTGACTCTAATTCCACCTTCAAATTAACTGCTAATCCTAGAGGTTCACATACTTTTGCCACTCACAGATATGTAATATTGGATCATTTTCCTCAGTACATAAATGACCAAGTATAATATTTTTGTCTCATTTGTTTAACTGGGTTCTCTTTATCTACTTTTAGGACTTGTGTGAAAATCTGATGATGTTTTAGGTCATATTTATGCAGAAATATAGAAAATTCTAAAAGGTTCACAAACTTTCAAGCACCACTGTATTATTCACCAACAAGTTCTCTGTGTCAAACATCTGAAATATGATCATGGTATGAAACCGGTGATAAAGGCTATTAATTATATTCGCTCCAGAGCCCTGTGCCACCACCAGTTTCAACAGTTTCTACTCGACATCCAGGCTGAATATGGAAATGTTGTGTATCACAACGATGTAAGATTGCTCAGTCAGGGGTCTGCACTGCAGCGCTTCTACTCTCTTAGGCAAGAAATCGGACAATTCTTGGCAAAAAAGGGACAACCGATGCCAGAACTATCTGATCCTGTTTGGCTGGCTGAGTTTGGATTTTTAGTTGACATAACACGACATCTGAACGCACTGAACACGAGCCTTCAGGGGCAAAATGCAGTGGTAAGCCAACTGTATTCACACATCAAAGCATTTGGGACCAAGCTGCAACTTTTCCAAAGGCACCTGTCACAAACGCAGCCCAATACCACACATTTCCCATCGCTGCAGGAAAAATGACCAGTTTTCCAGAGAACAATATCAGTGCGCAAATGAGGAGGTATGCAGCAGACATCTCATCTCTGGCTGAGGAGTTTCAACAGCACTTTAAGGATTTTGCAGCAATTGAAAAGATCACGCTTTTTTCCTCTCCTTTCTCTGTGGTTCCTGATAACACTCCAGACCACCTGCAGCTGGAGCTCATTGAGCTGCAGTGTGACGCCGAGTGTCGCAGTCGGCACCAACAGCTCCCTCTTGTCAACTTTTACTGCCAACTGGATAAAGGCAGGTTCCAAGAGATTCAAACATTTGCTAAGAAAATGCTGAGCTTGTTTGGCTCGACATACTTGTGCGAGAAGACATTCTCGGTTATGAACCTTAACAAGAACCGTGTGAGGACAAGACTAAGGCCACATCCACACGACAACGGCAACGTGATGTTATTTAAAAAAAATATCGCCTCCAAATGGGCAACGATCAGTAGAAATCAGGTCCATATGGCAACGCAACGCTTGCTGAAAACGATGCAATACACATGCCACACCTCTAGGGGCGCTGTAAGACGGTCCCTTCGGACACACCAGAACAACCCATACGAAAAAGAACAGTAAAGAACTTATAAGAGTTTACCACTGTCTTAGTAGTAAATCCTTATAAATATAAATAAATATATATGCCATGTATGATTTACTCCTGAAAGTGGCCCATTTTGCATTTTCCTCATACAAATTTTTTATGAAAATCTAGTATGTATGAAGTGAACATTGTGCATGGTTTTTACAGATAATGTGTATGATGAATTACACTGTCTTTGTATGCTTCATGTAATGTTTGTAGTTTTAAATTATATTTTACAGTTTAAAATGTACATGCCTTTTATATGTAAATCCAACACAAACATATGTGGATTTACATATAAAAGGCATATACATTTTAAACTGTAAAATATAATTTAAAACTACAAACATTACATGAAGCATACAAAGACGGTGTAATTCATCATACACATTATCTGTAAAAACCATGCACAATGTTCACTTCATACATACTAGATTTTCATAAAAAATTTGTATGAGGAAAATGCAAAATGGGCCACTTTCAGGAGTAAATCATACATGGCATATATATTTATTTATAAATCCTTATAAGGATTTATCCTTATATTTATAAGGATTTACTACTAAGACAGTGGTAAACTCTTATAAGTTCTTTACTGTTCTTTTTCGTATGGGAATAGAAGTAAGGACGCATGCGCATAAACTATTATGCGCGAGACTTCATATTAGCCACAAAGTCAGGAAAATCTGTTCGTAAAATTACATTATAATGACCAAATACAATGAAAAGTATTTTTTCCAGTCTCACCTGTGAAAGGTAATCCCATGTGATCTCGTTTGGACGGTAAACCTGTTGGTACAGTTAAACGCAGCTAATCTTTATTCTCCGCTTTGACCTTTCCAATATGGCGGCGAGGATGACGTATGATTCTACGCGGAAGGCGGCGTCTTTAATGGTCCGGAATAAATTGAATACTACACGTTGATGGATTAATTTGCTGTTTCTCACCTGTGAAAGGTAATCCCATGTGATCTCCTTTGGACGGTAAACCTGTTGGTACAGTTAAACGCAGCTAATCTTTATTCTCCGCTTTGACCTTTCCAAAATGGCGACGAGGATGACGTACGCGGAAGGCGGCATCTTTAATTGTCCGGAATAAATTGAATGATACATGTTGATGGATTAATTTGCTTTTCTACGCCCTTTTTTGAGGAATGTATTGTAGGACTTAAACCATCATCTGAAGAGGTGAGATCGCTCCTTTTTTCCCCTTATTTTTGCTGGCGGGATTGACTCTGCCCTAAGGGCTATTCTCTCTCTCTCTCACTTTGCACCAGGCATTACACAATAAATATTCACAGTGAAAATATTTTGTAAGCGCGTTTCATGAACCAAGTTATAGGATTTCTTGACAACTCGCATCGCAATGCTATCATTGGCACTACTGGTGTTAAGAATCAGACTATTTCATAAATGAATATTTTGCTGTAGAGCTGCAGTGTTTGTACAATTGCATGTTTTTGCTTCACTATTACTGTCACTATTCTGCTTCTTGCATTACTACTGTGAACTAACACTGAACATAATAATAATAATAATAATAATAATATCCAAGCTCGTGTTTCACTCTCACTAGTGCTCTGTAAGGCTTTTTCCTGGTGATATTCGTTACACTTCTACCCGGCGTGAAGCACTCACAGTCATGTGGTTGTGACGTCATCGTAAACAAATCCGTTTTACTCATCCAGACGACTTCACAACGGCAACGTTGCCAGATCTTTCCACTCTGGAACCCGTTCTCAAAAAGATTGCGTTTTGGGCACCCAAAACGCCGGTGCCGTGTGGACGCCAGGCCTAAACGATAAGCAATTGTATCGGAGTCACCCGAATCCGTTGCCGTGTGGACAGGGCCTAAGTGACTCTCACCTACGTGACATCTTGCGCATCAAAACCACTGTCTTTGAGCCAGACCTGGCCTATTTACTGCAGTCGAGATCTCAGTATCACCCTTTACATTAGTGCAGGCAAGTTATTTGTTTAGTCTTCTGAGGTGAATAAATTCTAAAATCTCAGTGAATTGATTTTTTTTGTGACGATCAAAACCACAGTTTTGAATATGGTCCATTTGTTCTTTCGTTTTTCAATTGACAATTGTTGGGTCTCGTAAACCCAACAAATTAAATATTAAATCCATATTCAGTCCGGCAGCACGTTTTTCCATTACGTATTTTTGATCCAAGTCTAAAATTGAAATAATGAAAAACATGGCCTTTTTCGTTTTTGAGATCCGATTCAGAATCAAATAACATATTTTCGTTTTTTGATTGTCAATTGAAAAATGAAAGATCGAGTGATACACGGATTCATATGGCCCTCAATGTTTTGTACTTTTGAATAAGATAACTGTTAGTGTTATTTTCCTGTTCACATGTTTTGAATTTAGAAGTTTACATTGAGCATTTAATAGTGAATAATATGTAATGTTTCAAATGAACCTAGATATTTTTAATCGTCCCGAAAGTTTTTTTTCCAGTCAGACCTTTTCTTCATTTTATGTAGTCTTCAAATATGAAAGGCAGAATGATTTTGGTAAAAACTTGTTTAGATTTATTTGTGTTCTATGTGAAGAAATGAAAAGTATGCAATTTGCAATAAAAATTTCATTAAATAGTTCATTTGCATTTAATGTTAATGGTTCAAAGAATGTCAGGCTGAATGGTCGGCCCCCACACATTTTCACCTCACCAAATCTGGCCGTCTTTGCAAAAAGTTTGGACACCCCTGCAGTAAAGCAATCAAGATGCAGGAAGAAGCAATATTGACAAAGATATTCCTTCTTCCCATATCCTGGTTGTTTTACCTTATAAAGGAATATCTTTGTCAATATTCCTTCTTCATGTGTCTTGGTTGCTTTACTGCTTGTGAAGCCTGGGACCAAATGGTGTATGTGCTGCATTTCCTTCCGGTTAAGAAAATAGGCGGTGCATTTGTCCAATCAGTGATGATCCTCGTCGATAGCACGTTCCTACTATTTCCAGTAGACGTTAATGTCATTTTTTCTGCTTTGTGGTTGTTTTTTGCTTTTGCTGTTGTGTTTTGTTATTTGGCTTTGTGATGACCTATTTGTCATTGTGTTTTCTGATTTGTGGTTGTTTTTTGTTATGTGTCATTGTATTTTGTGATTTGTTGTGTGTTCCAATCTGTGGTTGTGATTTGCCCTTCAGCACCACTGTAGAAACAAACTCCTATCTATCTATCTATCTATCTATCTATCTATCTATCTATCTATCTATCTATCTATCTATCTATCTATCTATCTATCTATCTATCTAATTAATTAATCAGAATAGTTAGTGAGACATAAATCTATGTTACAAGTGAGCCCTAGCCAAGAAAGCAGCACAATAGTTATCAAAATACAACATTTGGACACAATATTCAGCACTTATATTGACTTCTATCACCAATGTGACTTTAAAAATCAGGAGCAATCAAATTAAAACCATTCCCTCATAAAGAGCTTATAAATTTGATAATGAGGGATTGCACAAATCTAATGTTTCCGTACAGTAAGTCACTGCATGGTGATGGGGTACTATAACTAAATGCTGTCTTACTGAATTCTGATCTCAGCAATAGAAGAAGAATGTAAAAGGTATTCAATGCTTTATGATGGCACCAAGGTAGGTATGAAGGAAGTTAAGCAAGACAAATTTCCTTGTACAGAAATAGTCTACTGTGTCTCTTTGCGTTGAAAGTGGATTCAATCTGTCATTTGGCTGAGATCACAGTGATAGGTGCAGATACTGACATTTGTGAACTTTAAAGCTGAATTGTTAACACAACCCAGTGATCCATAGGTGCATTTGAAGCATGTTCCTGCAAAATATAATCATTATCAATTTTTTTAAACTTTACATTTTTCAAACTCCTTTATTAACTGTGAAGATGAAAAGAACGATCCTTGTCTAATACAAAATTTAAGTTTATACTATAAAGACACTGTCCTGCACAGTTGTAGGATAGATGCAAGAATACCATACTGCTTTTTTCTTTTTTTAGAACTAATTTTAGATTATTGTGATTTTTCTCTAGAGTTTCAAATGTTTTTAAAGATAAAAAACCCTAAACTATAAATTATAAACCTCAGCTGTCATCTAAAGAAAGCACTATGAGTATGTTCACACTATTCACGTCACTTTCTAATTGTTACCATGTTATTAGATCTTTCTTTTTAAAGCTAGATGGCCTTTTGATTTCATAAAATGGGTGAAATTTAGTTTCCTCCGAAATTTGGTCATTGTGATAGATGTTTATTTCTGTAATATCTCAAACAAACAAACAAACAAACAAACAAACAAACAAACAAACAAAACCCAGGCCATTATGTGGCTGGGAAGTTATTTAATTTGAGGGGATTCATGAGCAAATAATATGCATGAAATCACTTGCTTTGCACAGTCAAGCAGACAGAGGAAGTCCATGTGCGCATGAGCAGGTTCACCTGCTTCTTCTTCTTTTGGTTTCATGGCAGCTGGCCTCCACAGTGTTGCATTATTGCCATCTACAGGTTTACCTTGACTGTGCATTGACAGTTACATCACTCTGTTGCTAATCAAACAGCTGATCACACCGAGGTGCTCGCTGACTACCAATATTCATTACTTTGGTTCTGAGTTTCCTTTCCTTCACAACATAACATCTTCTCTTCTTGCTTTCCATTACTAGAGTCAGTCTTTCACGTTTCATTCACACACTCACATCCTCCATTTTTCTCTCCTGTTTCAAATTTGTATCCCACAATGCCTTGCGTGAATGGGGAAAGCCACCATGTGATGCATGAAGTAGTATCTTGAATTGGGTCATGGTGAAGCAGGAAAAAATAGCAGAGAATTTAGTGCCATGTGGCCCCAAATTCATTAATTGTTCTTTTAAAAACAAACCTAATAAAATTGGAAGTCTGTGATTCGAATTCAGTAGCTTTCAGTCCACTAAACAAAGATAATTGGGTGTCAGGGAAAATTATTTTTTGACCTGCACTTGAAAAATCTGAAAGGCAGTCTACCTTTAAATTCCATGCTCCTGACATACTGTATTAATCTTCTAATGACCAACACTTGATATTGACTCAGTGTCCTCATTTCAAATGAGTCATTTGTGTATTATGCATTATTGTGCCTGACTTCAGTCAATAACAATAGTGTTGGGGATTAGTTAGGTAGAGGTAGTGACACTACTAGCTTAACTACAGTTTAACTAGCATGACAATAGCTGAGCTATTTCAAAATAATGTAGCTTTTCCAGTAACAAGCTATTTTCAAATTCATATGGAAATCACAAATGAAAATAGGTTGACATCAGAGACTCTAACCACAAATTTAAGGACACACATAATGGTGGGCCACTTGTTATTTGTTTTTGTTAAAGATAGTTTTCACATGACATCACAGAGTCGGGGATTCCCTAGTGGCGGCCATCTTGTGGGTCAAGCTTACCGTACGGGTGACTGAGCACACATTGTAACACGTGAGTACAAAGTCTTCAAAAGAACCCAAGCAGGCTATTTAAAGCTAGCAATGGTGCACACCTGTTGTATTCACGGCTGTCGTAATAGGTCAAATGATGAAGTCAAGCGGAGCTTTTATGGAATTCCCACTGTATGGGAGCATGAAGGCAAGCAAACAAAGAAACTCAGCATACAAAGGAGAAATCTATGGCTTGCGAGAATCAACCGCAAGGATTATCAGCCTTCCAAACACAGCAAATCTGCTCCGATCATTTTATAAGTGGTAAGTTGTTTAAATAAACAATCAATTGTGTTTAAGTTTGTTTTTGGAAACTAAAACATCATGTGAACAATCTCTGGAGAATGTCTAACTGGAACCGCTGAGTGTACGTTTACATTGTAATGTACACTTAATATCGCTTGTTTGTCATGTTTCTATTTGAAACTTGTCACTTCACTCATGCAAGGGTCATTTTTGAAAAACATTTTAGGTCTATTCTGTATGATTTGATTTGTGTTTGGGATGCAAACAGTGCGCCTTTTGGTGGATGCCGCCTGAATCGTGCAGATCCGATTTTTTTTTTAGGGGGGCGTTGGAGTGTCTGATTATAATTTCAAAGTAAATTCTGTATTAAAATTACTAAATAAGCAAATCCATTACAGTCCATGAAACAGGAAGTATAAGGATGAGAAAAAAAACAGTTTAAATCGGAAAGCTGCGCACATTTGCGCAGCCCGAGCAGTGTGCAGGACTGCGCAAATGTGCACAGCTTCCCGATTTAAACTGTTTTTTTCTCATCCTTATACTTCCTGTTTCATGGACTGTAACGGATTTGCTTATTTAGTAATTTTAATACAGAATTTACTTTGAAATTATAATCAGACACTCCAACGACCCCCCTAAAAAAAATCGGATCTGCGCGATTCAGCCGTGAAAAAGGTGGCATCCGCCAAAAGGCGCGCTGTAGAATATATAAAGTTGCATATATCAGACAGCCTTTAAAGTTTGATGAAGTCAGTTTCAGGCTTTGGAGCAGGCTTTGGCAGTTTCAGGCTTTGGCAGACCTGCATAGTCACTTGAAAATGCATCTTTGTCCACTTCGTAGGGGTCAATTCCCCCAATCAAGGCCAGTTTGGCTGCATACCGTTGTCGTGAGATGTCGTCTAATGTATCTATATGCTTCTGTTTGCTTGATTTTGCCGACATTGATCTTTATTTTAGAAAACTGACTATATAACTTCATAAATTCGTCCGAGATAACATAGCCGGTAATGGGATGGTTCGTTTTGTTTGCCCCACAAAATGGCGGCTGGAGGGCATTCCCCGGAATGCTGTGATGTCAGTGAAAACTATCTATTGATGTTTGTTACATAGCTGGTTATGTTAACAGGGTGATCAGGACTGATAGCTTTAAGTGATGAGTATTTTCTGTTGAATTAATGTGCCAAAACAGTGAATTATGACAACTGCTGACTGTTTTGATGGAACATAATGACTAACCTCAGGTATTTAGCCTAACAGCTAGTATTACATTATATTGGTTAGCTAGCTAGATATTTCTTGATTGTTTTCTTTATTTTGTACAATAGAAGAAGAAACCTTTATTTGTCACATGCACATTTCAATACACTAGTTGCCCAATAAAATGAAAATATCACAGCTGATTTTCCTCAATTTGACAAAGTACCTTCAATGTTAAATTTTCTTAGTAGAGTGTTGTTTAGCTAGTTACTTTATCAAAGGGGTAGTTTGGTTGTTGCTTACCCATTTTAAATCATGAGTCACTTGTAGCTTGACAGTTACAAGTTACAGTTACAAGCTAGCTTCCCCTAAAACCCAGAAATAGACCTATTTCACATATTAAAATAAAGCATTGTGTAATCTTGCAACAACAAAAAAAATTTAATTAGTTCCTTGCTATAAATAAGCTTGATTTTAAGGCTTTTGGTGACCTTAAATCACTCAAATGATGGTTAATACACATCACTCAGAGTCCTATATCAGTATATCAGTAATCTGCTGGATGTGCAGACATTTCTCTCCAGCGTTACACTGAACTCGCTGCTGGTGCATCATTATGCCAAGCTGGAGTGTTTCTGCACAGGATCTATATATCTGCTTGAGGGGAGCCCAAAGCAAGAGCCAGAGACAAGATCTGCTCGGATGGTAGATGAATGAGCCGTTTCACTATGGATGATGGAATGGAGCAGCCTTGAAAGAAATGCTGCAAACACACAGCACAGTTGTACTTCAGAAATGTCTAGAAAATTGGAGAATTTAGGACTTTTAAACAGAACAAAAAAGGAGCAGTTTAATACTGTCATGGTACTGTGCTGATATAGTTATGTATTTCAATCTGCTATCTACTGTGGTTAAAGAAATTATTATAGTCTCTCAAAGGCAAAGCAATAAAAACAGACATGCTCCTTTATTTGCTCATCATCACATTTTGGCCATTGTCACTGAAAGGACATTTAGGAATGTTTACATATTACCCCAGTATGACTGATAGAGCTTACAAATGGAGTAGTACTTTGATGGAAGATATTTTAATTTCCTCAAGTGGTGCACAGAAGAGGAAAAGAAGCCAATTCATTATAAAAACCGAATTGTGGCCTCGGTTATCTAGGTCACTCGAATTAACTGCACAAAGGTTGCTGAATTATTAAACATAATTGGGATACCTACTTGGGAAAGGCTGAATTAAACCCCTCCATTAAGAAAAAAAACCCCTGAGATCCTTAAACCACACATTTTGGAGGATTTGTAATAAGTGGAAAATGAAGTCGTCACTACCGTGAGCTGGCCTAGTGGTTAGCGTGTCCGCCTCTCGACTGGGAGCTTGGGAGTTCTACTTGTGGTTGGGTCATCCCAAAGACCATCATAAAAATGGTGCCTACTGCCATCTGGCAAGACATGCCACAATACAGCATGAGTAGGGAGTCAAACTCTCGTGGTTACCAGAGGACTAACCCCCCACTGTAACAGGCAAGCTATGTAGCTATGTATGCCCCCTCAGCTATGTAACAGGCGAGCGGCTGAGGGCTACTGAAAAGGAGATCGACGATGGCCGATGTGCATGGGAAAGACTTTGATTTGAAGTTTTTGCTGGAAACAGATCTCAGCGTAAAACCTAAGATGCTCGTCAGGTCTGAGCTTCTGAGAAGTATTATAACAGAGAGGACGGGTTGATGGTAGGATGCTGAATATATCAAGATGGATCCTGTCTTAACTGGCCTGAGTGCAGCACCACAATGTTTTTTTTTAATATTTACAGTTATCAAAGGCCAATAGATTGTAGTCAGATGATCCTTTTCAATATAATTTATTCAATAATATTTAAACCTGAGACTGTTTGAGAATGAATGAAACTGAAATCTATCTAAAACCTAAATAGTGTATTCTGAATGGTGGATGTGTTATATTTTGAGGTTGCCTGTACATCTGAGATTCTCATAAGCATGATAGCTTAAGAATGTTTGTTGGATTTATAGGGAATTATCATTATACCCAGCAAATATGTTGAGCCAAACAATGTCAAGTAGTTTTTCTTCAATAGCTTCCTTTATATTTGAAGTATGTTTTAAGGGTAGTTCCATCCATCCATTATCCGTAACCATTTATCCTGTGCAGGGTCGCGGGCAAGCTGGAGCCTATCCCAGCTGACTATGGGCGAGAGGCGGGGTACACCCTGGACAAGTCACCAGATCATCACAGGGCTGACACAGAGGCTACATCCACATGACAACGGCAACGAGATTTTTTTTTTTAAATATCGCATCCACATGGGCAACGGATCAGTAAAATATCAGGTTCATATGGCAACGCAACGCTTGCTGAAAATGATGCAATACACATGCCAAACCTCTACGTGTGCTGTAAGACGGTCCCATCGGAGACACCAGAACAATAGAAGAAGTAGACGCATGCGCATAAACCCCTTCTTCTGTAGCATCAGCCACAAAATTTTGATTATTAATCAGTAGCGTAAAATGAAAGACGCGGAAAGAGGAATGAATGGGGGTAGATGGAAGCCAGTACGCCAACATTCTGATATCCTCCAGAATTCTTTAATAGTCCGGAATAAACTGAATGCTACACGTTGATGGATTACTTTGTTCTTCTACGCCCTTTTTGAGGAATGTGTTGTCGGACTTAAACCAACATTTGAAGAGGAGAGATCGCTCCTTTTTTTCCCTATTTTTGCTGGCGGGATTGTTTTTGTTTTTGTAAAGCGCACGGGTGGTGCGCGGTTTGGTTATACTCAGTACTTCCGCAGAGTTTGGACTAAAGACTCTGCCCTAAGGGCTATTCGCTCACTCTCTCTCTCTCTCACTTTGCACCATTACACAATAAATATTCACAGTGAAAATAATTTGTAAGCGCGTTTCATGAACCAAGTTATAGGATTTGTTGACAACTCGCATCGAGTTCGTTACACTTCTACCCGGCGTGAAGCACTGACAGTCATGTGGTTGTGACGTCATCATAAACAAATCCGTTCTACTCATCCAGACGACTTCGCACCGGGGCCGTTGCCAGATTTTTCCACTCTGGAACCCGTTCTCAAAAGATTTCGTTTTGGGACACCCAAAACGCCGGTGCTGTGTGGACCCCAGGCCGAAACGATAAACAATTTTATCAGATTCACCTGAATCTGTTGCCGTGTGGACAGGGCCATAGAGACAAACAACCATTCACACTCACATTCACACCTATGGTCAATTGACCGCCACCAATTAACCTAACCTGCATGTCTTTGGACTGTGGGGGAAACCGGAGCACCCAGAGGAAACCCACACAGACACGGGGAGAACATGCAAACTCCACACAGAAAGGCCCTCATTGGCTGCTGGGCTCGAACCCGGAACCTTCTTGCTGTGAGGCAATCGTGCTAACCACTACACCACCGTGCCGCCCTTAAGGGTAGTTCTGGCATACAAATTAATAATAAGAAGGACTAGACTTCTTGGTAGCAGAGACTTGTTGATGCCGTTGGTGCAGAGTGCAACTTGTTTCAAACTCTTGTGAAACAATAAGAACACACTCCTGAAGTGATTAAATATTATTTGAGAATATTGACTAATTATAACAGATTCACAAGCAGTTCCTGTTTTTACACTTTTATTTACAAATTTGAACTTTTTTTTTTTTACAAATTTTACACTATCTTGAATTAAAGTATCTTGATGCAGTTTCATGTACAATATACACTCGTGTATTGGTGGTGGTAGCCACAGGGTGACGTGATGTGTCTAGTGCAGTAGTGCTTAACATTTCTACTTTCAGCTGCTGCCGCTGGCTAGCCAGTTGGCGAATCAGGGAGCTGAGAGCATAAGCCTCCCTTTGCCAGTATACAGCCTCTCCATCATCAAGACTCCTGCAATGTATCTTTGTGACAATGCACAGTAACTGGACACCTTACAGCTCCAGGCTAAATTGCAGGGGATCTTGGAGCAGCATGAGCCCCAGAGATGCGGTGTGTAGGCCCACCGGTGCGTGGACACGCCCTGGCACCCATCAATCATGCCCCAGCTATGGAGAAATAGCGAAGGGGATGTCTACATGCTTAGATGAATGAGAGAATAGAATCTCCAACAGCAAAGAGCGGAAGAAGGCAAATCAGCACCTCAATGGCCATGTAGACAAGGCGCTGAGCACGTCGCTTTAAGGGCAGATGAGGGTCACCCCAATGGCCAATATACTCAGACCAGTTTAGCCAAGGTCAGCCCTCTGGTCCTACATATTCTGACCGCTGCATGCAGCTGCCACAGTGATATGCGTCTCTCTTGAATCCACTCTGTGGTTCACCTGCTTGCAGGTTGCGAGCATGGAAGAGGGTAGCCTGCTCGCTAGCACATCAAAGGTTAGCACCCCCTGGTGTGCAAAACCCTATACCCACTACAGACATTGTCGATACACTTTCTTTATTAGGAACACTTGTACATATTCTACATGACTTATCCAAATAGCCAATCATGTGACAGCAGTTCACTGTAACTGCACAGTTAAAGATTGGACAAATATTGCCTGGTCTTTTTCCAGTCATCAACTGCCCAGTTTTGGATAGCCTGTGCTCAGGGTAGCCTCAGAGTCATATCCTTGGCTGACAGAAGTGGAACCCAGTGCGGTTTTAAAATTTTTTTAAACTTTCTTTCTTTCTTTCTTTCTTTCTTTCTTTCTTTCTTTCTTTCTTTCTTTCTTTCTTTCTTTCTTTATTTATTACCGTTGTAGCCCATCCACCTCAAGAGTTCATGTGTTGTACTTTCTGAGATGCTTTTCTGCTCACCATGGTTGTTAGGAATGACCAGATCAATCTGGTCATTCTCTTTTGACCTTTCTCAATAAGGCATTTAAAGGCATGTTTTTTTTAATTTAATTTAATTTTTGCACCATCTGAGTAAACTGTAGAGGCTGTTCTGGGTAGAAATCTCAAGAGCTCAAACTAGCCTAGCTGGCACCAACAAATATGCCATGGTCAAAGTCAATGTGTTCTCATTTTTGTCCCAATTTTGGTATTTGATGTGAACATTAACAAAAGATATTGACCTGTATCTGTGTGATTTTATGCATTATGTTGTGGCCACATGATGAAGAACTGCATGCATGTGCAGGTGTACAGGTGTTCCTAATAAGGTACAGCTAAAGTGAGTAATATGAAACAATCAAAATACTCGGTAATATGGAAATATAAAGTTCAATATTTATCTCATTAATCCTTAAATCACATCATTCCAGGCACTCCACCAACAATTCAGCAACATATTTACAGATAGAATGCTGATGACACGTGACTTGCGGGGTGCCTGTCTGCATCTCAGAGACGAAAGCTTCCTATATTAATAAAATGATAATTTGTATTTTAGAGCAGATTTTTTTTTAAATATAATCACACTACCCTTGAGGGGTAGCAGGTTAAATTGAGTTGAAAATGAGATTTTAGCAGTCCCCTGTATAATAGCAGCGAGCAGAAATTTGGTGCTGTTCTTTGTTAATGGAGTGAGAGCACTAGAGGATTTGGTGTTAGAGCGTGGAGCAGATGGAGAGCAGTGTCTCCTACATGATCAGACATGAAGTCAATTAGATGTGTGAGGAGAGAAGAGAAGCATATACATGGAGGGGACAGAGCAGGGGCGTTAGGCAGAGCATGAAGGTCGATGCTAAAATGGAGGTCGGTAGAGGGAATCAAAACAAGACTGAGGATGCAAAGACTGTCACAAGTTTAGGGAAGGAATGGGAGGGAAAGTGTGAAGTGGCTCAGAACTGGACCATATTTGTATGAGGTTGAACTGCAGTAGATGAAGCTGAGAGGTCCATTTCCCCATAATGGCTCATTGTAAGTGACAGTTTCTGACAAAGGCCTATTTAATCTCACTTCTTGAAAGTTGATTATAGGTTTTATGAACACTTTTTATATTAAAATCCACTTAATTGGCATTATTTACTGCAGTAAGACACTACAAGTAACATTTAACACAACTTAGCATTTGTATTAACCATTATTTACTAAGGGGTGGCATGGTGGTGTAGTGGTTAGCACTGTCGCCTCACAGCAAGAAGGTTCTGGGTTTGAGCCCAGTGGTCAACAGGGGCCTTTCTGTGTGGACCTGCATGTTGTCTGCGTGGGTTTCCTCTGGGTGCTCCGGTTTCCCCCACAGCCCAAAGACATGCAGGCTAGGCTAATTGGTGGCTCTAAATTGACTGTAGGTGTGAATGGTTGTTTGTCTCTATGTGTCAGCCCTGCAATGATCTGGCGACTTGTCCAGGATGTACTCCGCCTCTTGCCCATAGTCAGCTGGGATAGGCTCCAGCTTGCCTGCGACCCTGTACAGGATAAGCAGTTGCAGATAATGGATGGATGGATGGATGGATGGATTATTTACTAAGATTACTAAATTACTTAAGTCCTAATTGACCATTTTTTTTTTTTTTTAAATGCATTAATTAGGATGCTCTTGGTGGTAAATTAACAGAGCTGAGGTTCCCTTAATGAGTATTACTTATGAATACCATATTAATAACACATTAATAGTTGAACTTTATGATTAATAAACCATATAAGCCAATGTTAACAAAGCAACTACCACCTGTGCTATTGCTGTTTGTTTAAATGTTAACAAAATTAATTGGAGGTTTATTACTAAATGTAAGTCCATGAAAACTAGGACAATTATTGTTGGTGATTATAACCCCATTCAAGTGGGTAGAAAATTTAAACACAATTTATCTACACTAATTAAGGTATTAACCACGAGTTGGCCTAGTGGTTAGTGTGTTCGCCTCTCGATCGGGAGATTGCGAGTTCTACTCATGGCCGGGTCATACCAAAGACCATCATAAAAATGGTACCTACTGCCGTCAGGCAAGGCACGCTGCAATACAGATGCGAGTGGAGAGTCAAACTCTTGTGGTTACCAGAGGACCAGCCCCCCACTGTAACCCTAGCTATGTAATAGGTGAGAGGCCGAGGGAAACGGAGATCGGCAGCACCCTATGCGCCACATGGTGTGGAAATGACTTTGATGATTGAATTAAGGTATTAGTTTATAGTGTTGGTTGTGGACTTACATTTAGTCATAAATGGAGTAAACATTAGTTAATTCAAACATACTTGCTTACAGCTTAATGATGTTAATGAGGAACGATTGTTGTTTCCATAGATGACTAATTATTTTACAACTTAAATGTCTTCGTGATAAATATATGAATCTTGACCAGAATCACATAGCTGCTAAAGTAGATTAACTGAGTAGAATGTCTTTAGCTATTCCATGATATTTACTGTATCACACAACACATACTTTAAGCTAATAGTGAGGACGACTACTGCTCCTCAGTTTTAGTTAATGAAGGAAGCCACAAGCATACACAAGCTTTGTAAATCTCTCTCTCTCTCTCTCTCTCTCTCTCTCTCTCTCTCTCTCTCTCTGTGTGTGTGTGTGTGTGTGTGTGTGTGTGTGTGTGTGTGTGTACTGGTCTGGTCTTTTAAGTCTGTCCCCAGAGGAAAGCCATTTGCCTGCATTACATTGTTAGCGTGCTTGTTAATAATACATTGATGAAGAGAGGCTTCTGTATATTAGGTGTCAGCCCCTCTGATAATAGGGCCCTGGAAGGAGGCCAGAGATCTGGTGCTTCTCTAAAATCTAACCTGGGGTTAAATAAGCTTTTGTTACAGAGAACGAGGGAAAGAGAGAAATAAAGAAAGAGTGTCTGGGTGTGAGTGCCCCCTCCCCACCTCCATACCCCATGCCCTGGGAGATGTAAATGACTTTTGTTGCAGACACACAAGTGCAAATATGAAAAAAAGAAAAGGGGGGGGGGGGGGGTACCGGTCAAAAGAAAGAAAGGCTGTGTTTCATTTCACACCTTGCTCCTGGATGCCTGCATGGAGGAAACCATATTAGCAGTTGTTAAAGAAATCAAAAGCCCAACTATTATTGCTGCATAAGAAACGCAATTGGTGATTTGACTGCAGAACTGGCTAAGCACACTCACATATTTTCTATCTTGCCATTAAATTGGTAGCTTCATCACATTGAGAATGTAATACAAGACACAATATACCACCACTGTAACCAGACAAAACTCAAAAGGCATTACCAGAAGCCTGGTCAGAAGAGTTTGGTGTAAATATTTTAAGTGCCCTCCATTATTTTGGACAGAACTGCACTTGTAAGGGGTTTACTTGGTCCTGCTTGTTTGCCTGCCATGCATGCTGTTATGCTCGCCTGCTCCTGTTTGTCTGTTTTTCTAATATGACTTGTAATATAAATGTCACAATAAGCACTTACCAAGTCAGATCATGTCAACTTTACTGTCATTATACAATATAGAATTGCAAAATGAAATGCAGTCATTTCCAATTCTTTCTGAAATGCTTTCCTATTCTACATAGACACAGTGACAAAACTGGAACACAATTGGACAAGGTTTCTGTGCTGGATATACACTATATGTTAAATAACTTCACCTTACGATTCTCTAATTCAGCAAGTGACATTAAGTAAGTGACATAAACATAAAAAACAGGGTTATTATTATTATTATTATTATTGTATCTCAAACAATTAGAATATCGTGAAAAAGTCCAATATTTTCCATCAGTTATTTAAGAACGTGAAAATTTCATATATTCTAAACTCATTACACCTAAACTAAGCATTTTTCTATTTTAATTTTGATAATTATGGCCAACAGCACAAAAAAAAATCTCAAAATATTAGAGCATTTCATTTCAAGTTTAAGTAAAACAGTATACAAAGCACTAGAGACCAGAGGTTTAAGCTGTGACATGTGGAACGTGGGGTGGATGCGTCGCATGGTGAGTGGTAGTGCCAGTCTGACAGAACATGGGTTGATTACCTTTTTGATGAGGAAGGGCCTTTGGTACCTGGGAGCCAGCTTGCGGGAGATGGTTCTGAGTGGCAGATGGCGTGTGGAGAGCATGACTCGTTGCCCCACCCGGTAAGTGGGCTCCTTAGAGTGGCATTTGTCAGCCTGCTTCTTGGATGCTAGGGCAGAGCGAATGAATCTTCTCTGGGCCAATGCCCACGTCCTCCTGCAGCAGCGTATGAAGATCTGGGCTGAGAGTATGGCGACCTCCTCCTCTTGGTTGGGGAAGAGTGGTGGTTGGTAACCTAGGGAGCACTGGAAGGGTGAGAGACCTGTGGCAGATGAAGGAAGAGTGTTATGAGCATACTCAATCCAGGATAGGTACTTACTCCAAGAACTGGCATCCCTGGACGCCATGCACCTGAGTGCAACCTCCAAAGTCTGGTTCGCCCGTTCTGCCTGGTCGTTGGTCTGTGAGTGGAAGCCTGAGGCGAGACTACAGGTGGCCCCGATGAGTTTGTAGAAAGCCCTCCAGAACTGTGCAGTGAACTGAGGACCCCGGTCAGAAATTATGTCAGTGGGTAGTCCATGTAGGCGGAAAACGTGGTGGACGAGTAATTCTGCGGTTTCTTTGGCTAAGGGGAGCTTGGGCAGAGGAATGAAATGGACGGTCTTGGAGAAATGGTCAATGACAGTGAGGATGCATGTGTTGCCACCTGAGATGGGGAGTCCTGTGATGAAGTCCAGGGTGATGTGAGACCAAGGTCGATGCGGAGTCGGGAGGGGTCTTAGCAAGCCGGCAGGGGGTCAATTGGTTGTCTTGTTCTGGGAGCATATGTCACAGGCTGCCACAAACTCCTGGACGTCCTCCTTGATGGATGGCCACCAAAAGTGCTGCTGGATGAGTGCCAGGGTTCGGGTGGCTCCCGGATGACAGGCCAGCTTGGAGCCATGACCCTACTGCAGCACCTGGGTTTGCACTGGACAGGGAACAAACAGATGGTTAGGAGGAATGTTGTTGGGGTTACCTTCACTGGGGTCCTGCTCCAGGGCCTTCTGCACGAGCGTCTCAACCTCTAGAATGGCAGCTCCCACCAGGCAGCGTGGAGGAAGGATGGTCTCGGGTGGCTTAGACTCCTCTTGGTGGGACGAGAACATCCTGGACAGGGCGTCGGGTTTGCCGTTCTTGGAGCCTGGGCGGTAGGAGAGCGTGAAGTTGAACCAGGAGAAGAAGAGAGACCAATGGGCTTGACGGGAATTAAGGCGTTTGGCGGACTTGAGGTACTCCAGATTCTTATGGTCGGTACAGACTAGGAAGGGGAGCTCCGACCCCTCAAGCCAGTGCCTCCACTCCTCCAAGGCTAGTTTAACAGCCAGTAGTTCTCGGTCACCGATGTCGTAATTCTGTTCAGCTGGGGATAGCCGGTGGGAGAAGAAGGAGCATGGGTGGACCTTGTCGTCACTGGCCCTCTGGGATAGTATAGCTCCGACCCCTGACTTGGAAGCGTCGACCTCGACAATAAACTGCTTGGTAGGATCGGGTATGGTGAGAATGGGTGCTGTGGTAAACCTGTGCTTGAGCATGGAAAAGGCTTTCTCTGCTTCCTCCCCCCACTTGAATTGGGTCTTGGTCAAGGTCAGGGCTGAGAGAGGTCTGGCCACCATGCTGAAGTTGTGAATGAAGTGCCTGTAGAAGTTGGCGAATCCTAGGAAGCGCTGGAGCTCTTGTCTCGAAGATGGGGTGGGCCAATCGGCAACTGCCTCGAGCTTGAGGGGGTCCATCTGGATCCTTGCCGGGGAGATGATGAATCCCAGAAACGAGACAGAGCTCTGGCGAAATTCGCTCTTTTCTGCCTTGACGAACAACTTGTTCTCTAGCAGGCGTTGGACGACCTGCCGGATGTGACCCCGATGTTCCTCCAGGAAGCAGGAGAAGATCAGGATGTCATCCAGGTACATGAAAACGAAGATGTTTAGGAAGTCTCTTAAGACGTCATTAACGAGTGCCTGGAAGACTGCGGGCATGTTGGTCAGGCCAAAAGGGACCACGAGGTACTCGTAGTGACCAGTGATGGTGTTAAAGGCCGTCTTCCACTCGTCCCTCTCCCTGATCCTGATGAGATGGTAAGCATTGCGTAGATCTATCTTGGTGAATACTTTGGCTCCCTGGAGTAGTTCAAAGGCCGTGGTCATGAGCGGTAGTGGGTAGCAGTTCTTGACTGTGATGGTGTTGAGACCCCGATAGTCAATGGAGCAACTTGTCCTTTTCCACAAAGAATAATCCCACCCCTGCTGGGGAAGAGGAAGGACAGATGATCCCAGCTGCCAAAGATTCGGAGATGCACTTCTCCATGGCTTGCCTTTCAACAGAAGAGAGAGAGTAGTGTCGTCCTTTTGGTGGTGCTGTCCCAGGTAGGAGGTTGATTCCACAGTCATAGGGTCTGTGAGGAGGGAGGGACACTGCTTGGGTCTTGCTGAAAACAAGTTTGAGATCCAGATATTCCAAAGGCACGTGAGAGAGGTCGGGAAACTCGCTGGCTGAAGGCTGCAGTGGTTTGGCGGGAGGCAGAGCAGAGTTCAGACAGGAAGCTAGGCAGGACTGGCTCCAGCTTAGGATAGTGTTGTCAGCCCAGTTAAGGTGGGGGTTGTGCTGCATTAACCATGGTAAACCTAGGACGATGGGTACGTGGGGGTTGTTCATGATGTGAAGCTGGATGGTTTCTGAGTGATTACCGGAAATCCTTAGGGTGAGTGGGGCAGTAAGATGGGTGATGTTGGTCAAGCCAGTGCCATTGAGTGTCAGGACAGTGAGAGGGACGTCAAGAGCAAGTAGCGGGATTCCCAGACGCTTGGCAGTGGCAGAGTAGATCAAGTTCCTGTCCACCCCTGATTCGACGAGGGCCTGGAGATGGTGATGCTGGTTGTCACGGATAATGATGACAGGAAGTAATGGATGATTAGCAGGGGACTGGCTCCGAGCGTTGCCCACCAGGGCCCCTTGAATCACTGGTGGGCTCATCCTTTTAGCGGGCAGGCTCGACAGATGTGTCCCAGCTGACCGCAGTAGAAGCAGGCCCCCGTGCTCCGCCGGCGATGTCGTTCCTCCGCTGACACCCAAACCCGGTCTACCTGCATGGGTTCAACGGACGTGGCGGGAGGTGGAGAGGAGATGAATCTGAGGCGGTTCTTCTCTCTCCTCCGTTGCTGGATCTGAGCATTGATGCGGTTGGCGAGGTCCATGAGGCTGGAGAGGTCTGACGGCAGTTCCCGTGATACCAATTCATCCTTGATGGCATTGGACAAGCTGTGCATGAACGCGTCAATCTGGGCGTTCTCGTTCCAACTGCACGAAGCCGCCAACATCCGGAACTCGGTGGCGTAATCCGAGGTAGACCAGGACCCCTGCCGCAGCTCCATGAGCTCTCTGGCCACCTCCCAGCCAGACAGAGAGCAGTCAAAAGTTTGCCTCATCTCCTCGGCGCTGGCGTGAGAGATCCATAATCTCCGGAGTGGATGTCCGGGGCAGAGCATGACAGGGAGAGCATCACGAGAAGTGGACTGAGGCTGGTGTCAGTGCATCAAGAGCCACCACACACAAATGTCTTCAGGAAAGGGGCTACAACTGCTGCATTCCTAATATGAAGCCACTCCTGAACCAGAGACAATGTCAGAAGCATCTTACCTGGGCTAAAGGGAGAAAGAACTGGACTGTTGATCAGTGGTCCAAAGCCCTCTTTTCAGATGAAAGTAAATTTTGCATTTCATTTGGAAATCAAGGTCCTAGAGTCTGGAGGAAGAGTGGAGAGGCACAGAATCCAAGGTGTTTAGATTCCAGTGTGAAGTTTCTGCAGTATGTAATGATTTGGGTCTTGTTGTTGTTGATCCACTGTGTTTTATCAAGTCCAAAGTCAATGCAGCTGTCTACCAGGAGATTTTAGAGCACTTCATGCTTCCATCTGCTGACAACATTATGTTACATTATGGCCAGGTTTTTGCCCAAACTGATAATCGTATCAGTTTTTCTTTGGGTAATCAGACACAAGGTACGCCACCACTCTTGCCGGAGCAGTTGGGGGTTAGGCGCCTTGAGACAGTTCTGCTGGTTCAGGGAATCGAACCAGTGACCTTTTGGTCCCAAAGCTGTTTCTCTAACCATGGCTTCCCCATCTGCTGACAAGCTTTATGGAGATGCCGATTTCCTTTTCCAGCAGGACTTAGCACCTGCCCACAGTGCCAAAACTACTACCAAATGGTTTGTTGACCATGATATTACTGTGCTTGATCGGCCAGCCAACTTGCCTGACCTGAACCCTGTAGAGAGTCTCTGGGGTATTGTCAAGAGGAAGATGAGAAACACCCAACCCAAAAATACAGACGAGCTGAAAGTAGCGATCAAAGCAAGCTGGGCTTCAGTAGCACCTCAGCAGTGCTGCAGGCTGATCACCTCCATGCCATGCCACACCACACTGAAGAAGAAGAAGAAGAAGAAGAAGAAGAAGAAGAAGAAGAAGAAACCTTCATTTGTCATATGCACACTTCAAGCACAGTGAAATTCATCCTCTGCATTTAACCCATCTGAAGCAGTGAACACATGCACACACACCCAGAGCAGTGGGCAGCCAGACTAGAGTGCCCGGGGAGCAGTCAGGGGTTAGGTACCTTGCTCAAGGGCACTTCAGCCCAAGGCCGCCCCATGGCCCTAACTGATGCAGTAATTTGTCGTAAAGGAGCTCCAACCAAGTACTGAGTGTATAAATAAACATACTTTTCAGAAGTTAAACATTTCTGTATTGTAGATCCTTTATTGGTTGATCTTTGGAAATATTCTAATAATTTGAAGTAATGGATTTCTGATTTTCATGAGCTATAAGCCATAGTCATTAAAATTAAAACAAAAAAGGCTTGAAATATTTTGCTTTACATGTTATGAATATAGAATATATGAAAGTTTACATTTTTGAATTAAATTATGAAAAAAAGAACTTTTTCATGATATTCTAATTGTCTGAGATGTACTTGAATGTGAATTATATTCTGTGGCATAATTATCTGCATATATAAATAATTGGGCTGTAAAATTAGTTATATTAGTAATAGTGTAATCTACTGATTATTTTTCCAATTGCATACTCAGAACAAATGTAATCGATACAATGAACAATGATATTGTACCAATTTCACAGAAGCTTTTAGCCAAGAAATTTCCAAACATCCAATTGAGGGTCAAACCCTTAAAACTTCTAGCATTTTAATCACTTATATAAAACCCCAATTCCAAAAAAGTTGGGACGCTGTGTAAAATGCAAATAAAAACAGAATACAATGATTTGCAAATCTCATATATTTCTCATATATTTCTCATATATTTCAAATCTCATATATCTCATATATATCCCATATATTTTTCACAGAACATAGACAACATATCAAATGTTTAAACTGAGAACATGTACCATTTAAAAAAATTAAAGTAATTTTGAATTTGATGGCAGCAACATGTCTCAAAAAAATTAGGACATGGCCATGTTTACCACTGTGTAGCATCCCCTCTTCTTTTAACAACAGTCTGTAAATGGCTGGGAACTAAGGAGACCAGTGGCTAGAGTTTTGGGAGAGGAATGTTGTCCCATTCTTGCCTGATATAGGATTCTAGCTGCTCAGCAGTCTTCTTTGTCATATTTTCATTTCATGTTGTGCCAAATGTTTTCAATTGGTGAAAGGTCTGGACTGCAGGCAGGCCATTTCAGCACCCATACTAGATAATAGTAATACTATTAATAGATGCAGTATGTGTTTTAGCATTGTGTTGCTGAAATATGCAAGGCCTTCCTGGGAAAAGACGTTGTCTGGATGGGAGCACATGTTGCTCTAAAACCTGTATATACCTTTCAGCATTGATGGTGCCTTTCCAGATGTGCAAGCTGCCCCCATTAGGCACTAATGCCCCCATGCCATCATGGATGCAGACTTTTGAACTGAGCGCTGAAAACAAGGCAGATGGTCCTTCTACTCTTTAGTCCGGAGGATGCGGCATCCATGGTTTCCAAAAAGATTTTCGCATTTTGATTCATCTGACCACAGAACAGTTGTCCACTTTACCTCAGTCCATTTTAAATGAGCTTTGGCCCAAAGAAAATGGCGACGTTTCTGGATTTTGTTCACATATGGCTTCTTCTTGGCATGCTAGAGCTTGAACCTGCATTTGTGGATGGCATGGCAAACTGTGTTCACAGACAATGATTTCTGGAAGTGTTCCTGAGCCCATGCAGTGATTTCCATAATAGAATAATGCCTGCTTTTAATGCAGTGCTGCCTGAGGGCCCAAAGATCACAGGCATCCAATATTGATTTTTGGCCTTGTTCCTTGCGCACACAGATTTCTCCAGATTCTCTGAATCTTTTAATTATATTATGTACTGTAGATGATGAGACATTCAAAGTCTTCACAAATTTACATTGAGGAAAATTATTCTGAAATTATTCCACACTTTGTAGACGCAGTTTTTCGCCAATTGGTGAACCTCTGTCCATCTTTACTTCTGAGAGACTCTGCCTTTCTAAGATGATCTTTTTATACCCAATCATGCTACTGATCTACTGCCAATTAACCAAATTAGTTGCAAAATGTTCCTCCAGCTGTTTCTTTTCAGTACCACTTAATTTTCCAGCCTTTTGTTGCCCCCGTCCCAACTTTTTTGAGACATGTTGCTGCCATCAAATTCAAAATGAGCTAATATTTTTCATGAAATAGTAAAATGTATCAGTTTAAACATTTGTTATGTTGTCTATGTTCTATTGTGAAAAAAATTTGGGTTCATGAGATTTTGCAAATTATTGCATTCTGTTTTTATTTACATTTAAAACATCATCCCAACTTTTTTGGAATTGTGGTTGTATATTAAAACACATTATTTAATAACTACTATTATTTTTTCAGTAACTACAATGAAACAAAGAAGGGAAGATATGTAGTTTTGAGAGTGAGGGATATACCATAAGTATGGACCTATCAATGGGTCTTGGCTGTTTAAAGCATTCAAGGTCTTACTTAGAGGCCCGGCAGTGGTTCTCTATAAGTTCTCAAATATAAACTCACAATCAACTATACATGTACCCCATGCACACATTGCTAACTTTTGTCCTGAATGCGTGCCTGTATCCCTGTAGCAGTTGCTAAGCTATGATTGGTCAGTTGCTGTGTCAAGGAGAACAGTAGTAAAACAGCTATTTCGATAATAATAATAAAAGTTACTTAATTTTTTTAAGTTTACTGGATAACATTCAACAGAAACAGTTTAAAGTGCATAAGATGGCGGAACATAGAAGTAAAGTCAGACTTGTTCAGTTAAGTCAGAGCAACTGCTCCCTTTAAAATCTAGGGTAATTGAAAGCACCGAGATGTTTTCAGATTTGCCCTCTCTGCTCATATCAACATAAGAAAAGTGCCACTTCAGAATGTCTTGTCTCAAAAGTAACTTCCGAAAAGATCTCCAATGCATTAAGTATGAGTTCTCAAAGGGCTGCTGATTGAAAGCCAATGGGATCGTCCTTCTGCTTTTATCTCTGATGTTAAAGAAAATTATGAAGATCTTGAGCCAAGGTCTTTTGGATAAGTGAATAAATTATTTTTTTTTAAGAATCACAGCAGCTTTGGTCCTTGAAACCTACTGGGACAGAGCTGGTTTTTTTTCCCCTCTCTGAGCTTTACTTCACATCATCCCCCCATTTGCCTGTCTCCAAACTGGGGTTCATGAGGAGGAATAGGCCTCAAACCCTCAGCAGGCCTTTAAGTTGATTTATTTATCAAGCCTCACTGTCTCTCTGTCTCTCTATTCCTATATGAAGGATGCCCAGGGGTGGCTCTACATGGTGTGATAGGCCCCACTACACACGTTTTCACACATGCGTTGTGCAGTGACATCAGAACTGCTGCCCACTGTTGGCTTTCATCAGTCCAGCTCTTAAACATTCTCACTTATAAATGTTGCGTTTCTCTGCCAGGGCTTATAAAAGCCAGTCAGACCATGACTTATCCAGCTGCAGCCTGCTTTTGTTGCTCTGTTTTTTTTTGCACAGTGCAGTCTGTGGCAGGAGTATCCTGAACCTCCTATCCATATGTCCACAGCTGTTTGTCTTTGCCTTGGGAGGGCGCGCTGTCAGCTCGCTAAGGCTGTGTTCAAACCCACCTCCAAAACACACATGGAGCCAGGGTGGATTTCCCTGTTGACCTGGTGTTTCAGGTCTGTATTATGAGGGAAACAGTTTGAAATCTGTAGCTCTGGAAAGAACCGGGCCACTATGGATTAGCCAAACCGCAGATCCGCCCTAATGGAAGTCTCATTTTCTCAGCTCAAGTGATTCGGAAACTCAAAAAATCCTTTTGTTGTTGCTTCCAAAATGCGTTGATAATAGAAAATGTTTTTTTCCCTGTTTTTTTTAATCTCTTCCATCTCTATCTCTGTCTTGCTTTCCAACATGTTTACAAATGCAGAGACGAACTGATTAAAAGAACAGCTGGCTTTTGTGCATAGTTGAAAAACTACCAATCTATTATAGATGATCTGTAAATCTGCCAAAATGCCTTCTCCTTGTGCCATAAGCCCTCCTTTGATTCTGCCATACAGTGGATATTACTGCTATCCTCCATTGCCAGAATATAGAGAGAGTAGTCCAAGATTTATTCATGTCATATCCCTACAACTATCATATGTATTGGTATAATTTAGACCAGACACGATCCAGGTGGCCTCCTGCTTGTACAGTGCATACGTAATGATATTAGAATGATTCACAGACAAACCCACAGACAACAAAGCCTATGCAAGAAAGTGAAATATAACACATGAATGACACATGATGCTGAAAATATGCTGTGATGACTCATTTATGTTGGGCATGTTGTTTTCTGAATATCAATAGATTTTTATCATCTTTGATGATGACTGTGTGACACCACACATCTGCTTCTAAGCTCCTGCTTTCAGGAAGGCTTTATTGTGCAGCTGTTTCTTAAATGAAAATTAATGTGCTTCCTTATTTACACACAATTATGTGTATTTAGCATGTAAGGCATACACAGTGCCATCCACCATTATTGGCACCCTTTGTAAAGATTAGTAAAAAGGGTTAGAAAAAAAAATTCACCTTTTGGTGAAGTAGCTTCATCTCACACTGAAAAAAAAAAGAGAAAAGTCCAACCTTTAATTGAAGCAAATTTATTCTGAGAAAAACAAATCCAGCATCAAGAAATAATTATTCTTAACAAAAACACGTGCCACTATTATTGGCACCCCTTGAAATTATAATGAACACAATGTAACTGAAGCATGTTTCCCATGTTTGTGTGTAGGATCTTTCAAACTGTAATCCATGACTTTCTGATTAACTAGGGTACAAATATGAGGTGACACAGAGGCCAAACTCCCTTAGTCCTCCAGCAACACGGGAAAGATAAGAGAACACACAATCCAAATGAGGGAGGAGTGTGTTAACCTTTATAAGTCATGGTTATTTATTAAAATAAAAATAAAAATAGCTACTCGCCTGAAAATGTCCATTTCTGCTGTTAGGGCAATAATAAAAAAAGTGGACATCAACCGGAACTGTTACAAACTTGTCTGGAAGAGGACCCAAGTTTATTTTGCCCCACGTATAATAAGGATGATGGTAAGAGAGGAAAAAAATCCCCAAGGAACACTGTTGATGAATTACAAGAAAAAGTAAAATCTTCAGGTTTCCAAGTCTCCAGAACCACCAGTAGATGCCACCTCCATGCCAACAGATTATTTGGAAGGCATGCCAGAAAAAAACAAAAAAAACCCACCTTTTCTGTCAATTAATCACAAACGTAAGTGCCTGAAGGTTGCAAAATGCTGCTACAACTTTGAGTGGAACTGTGTTCTGTGGTCTGATGAAACCAAAATGGAGCTTTTACATCAAACCCACTCAAAGTGGGTTTGGTGTAAAAAAAAGAAGGATGGCTATAATGAAAAGAACCCGATCCTAACTGTAAAATATGGTGGAGTACTATGATGCTTTGGAGCTGTTTTTCCTCCAAAGGCCCTGCACTGCAAAAAAATTGAAAATTGAATTTGAGGAGAAAATTACTTAATACTAGTGAAATTATCTTGCTGCATGGACAGATAATTTTACTTGACAAGACATCTTGGAATAAGTTGGTTGCAATCTAGAACTAGGTTTAATAATCTCAGAATTGGTGTCTTGTATTCTTCTAAGAGGAAATACTAGATCATTTCAACTATTTTCAAGATATTTTCACCTGCTAAGATATAATTTTTTGCAGTGTGGAAATCTTAATAGGGTATATGGTATCATGGACTCCATGAAATACAGTTTTAAATCAAAATCTGGCTGCTTCTGCCAGGACAGACTCAACATTTAGTTGAAGATGAACCAACAGTTATGGATGTACAGGAAACAACTAATTAATTGGAGGTATCTTACATTTCATAAATTTCATGTGCCAATTATTAGTGTATCATAGTGATTGTCTGTACTACACTGGATATAATACTGTATATGTCTCCTCAGAGTTTAAAGATATATGGTACATATTTCAGCCCTTGTAGCTTGTAAATATATATTTAATATTCCTTTTTACCTCTTATGTAATGTTACCTCGCCAATCTCTTGTTGATCTTATTTCATACAACAGTTGTTTCAGGTCTACTAATTTGATTGGGCAAGCAGTGTTCCAAGAGTGCGGATATTTAGTATCACAGCCATGCTGATATTCAATATAACAGCACTCTTTGATCATGCGATATTGCTTAATTATACAGCTGGTAGTTCTGGTCCACTAATATGATTGGTTGAGCAGCATTCCAAGAGTGTCTGTGTTTACTATATCCACACTGCAATGTTTCACTGTCTGTATCACTCCACTTGTCCGTGTTCACTGTGTAGAATTCCACACCCTCTTTTGAAATGGTTACTACAGTACAGGACATGGCAAATTATACTTTTCAGGAATATGGCTTTTGGCTTTTTCTGAAAGCTTGTCAGCTGAAGAAGAAACGAAAGAAGAGACAAATGTACAAATCAATGTGAGCTAGCTAGCCAGCCAGCTAGCTGTGTGATGTGTAACATCTTCAGGATCAAATTCTGTTAACAGAGCAAAAGTAAAGACAACATCTCATCTCACCTCATTATCTCTAGCCGCTTTATCCTTCTACAGGGTCGCAGGCAAGCTGGAGCCTATCCCAGCTGACTATGGGCGAAAGGCGGGGTACACCCTGGACAAGTCGCCAGGTCATCACGGGGCTGACACATAGACACAGACAACCATTCACACTCACATTCACACCTACGGTCAATTTAGAGTCACCAGTTAACCTAACCTGCATGTCTTTGGACTGTGGGGGAAACCGGAGCACCCGGAGGAAACCCACGCGGACACAGGGAGAACATGCAAACTCCACACAGAAAGGCCCTCGCCGGCCACGGGGCTCGAACCCGGACCTTCTTGCTGTGAAGCGACAGCGCTAACCACTACACCACCGTGCCGAAAGACAACATCATGTGTCCAAAATGTCAGTTATGCAATGCTAATTTCTTGTTTATAGAACTGCACGGTGGTGTAAGTCATTAGCACGGTGGTGTAAGTGGTTAGCATGGTCGCCTCACAGCAAGAAGGTTCTGGGTTCGAGCCCAGCGGCCAGCAGAGTTTGCATGTTCTCTGCGTGGGTTTCCTCCGGGTGCTCCGGTTTCCCTCACAGTTCAAAGACATGCGGTTAGGTTAATATGGGATGGCCCACCCTTGGGCTGAGGTGCCCTTGAGCGAGGCACCTAACTCCCAACTGCTCCCCAGGCGCTGTTAGCATGGCTGCCCACTGCTCTGGGTATGTGTGTGTGCTCATTGTGCATGTGTGTGTTCACTACTTCAGATGGGTTAAATGCAGAGAGGAATTTCACAAGTGTGTGATGAATAAAGTTGTTCTTTCTTTCTTTCTTTCTTTCTTTCTTTCTTTCTTTCTTTCTTTCTTTCTTTCTTTCTTTCTTTCTTTGCTGTATTACACAAGCAATTGTGCAGTTATACTAAATATCAACATGGCTGTGATTTGCTGCCGTATCACAGCTGTGGTGATATTCAGTATAACTGCACCCTTGATCATGCAGTATTGCTTAATTATCTCAGTGTAGTTGATTTCTTTATTATTTTTCTCTCTGTATACTCTAAGTTGTGTAGCACTGTCTCAGAAATCCAAATTCCTCATATGTGCAAATAAAAGCAGCTAACAAAATTAAACTAATTTTGATTCTTCAGAATTTATGGCAGATGAATAATCAAATTCTGTAATGGAATTATTACAATAAGGTGATGGTATTGCCAAAAGGACATGGTTTGTGCACCAGTAGCACAAATCATTGTCATAGTCCTCCATTTCACATCAGCCTCCATCACACCACCCTGTTGTTGATTATTTTCCTATAGCAGCTTGCCCTTTCATGTTTTATTCCTTACACAATGAATCTAAACACTATATGAACAATATCACAACTAACTATTATCCATCTTGATTGTTAATTTGATCAGATTGACTCTCTTGCTCGTTCACTTGATGAAATTTTATATTAGAGCTCTATAGTTCCTAGTGTTCAGAAATACCATCCACTTTTTGATGGTTTACACAGAGTTTTAAGGTTTGAGCACCCTGCAAAAGTAGAGGCCATTTATTTTGTCCTGTATGCCACCATGAGGTTTCTATAAACACTGTGAAACCAACTTTTTACAAGGTTTCACAAGCCAAAACTGTCAATATGACATTACATTGTTAGTTACTTATGTATTATTTATATATTTTATGTCATCATGGTAGCTCACAAATATAGCTTGGTGTGTCTGTACTGTTTGCTATTATAATAGTTATTACTGATTTTAGTTAGGGTTTTTTCTTTTTTCTTTATATTCCTCTGACATTCCCACTGCCACTTGGACTACACACAATACAGTATTTGTTCTCTTCCTGCCTTTCCTGTCCTCCGTCTTTAATTGGTGATAATCTTAAGAGAGCTCCTAATTACCCCTCTATGGCAGGTAGCATGACTGGCTTGTGCTGTTTCCATCCTGGAGTGTTATGATCTTAGTGATATCACAGTGACTCAGTACTTGTCCCTGTCACAGTCGGACATTTTTTTGTCTGCCCCTCCTTCTGTTTACCTGACAGCTCTGTTCTCTGGTGTCAGAACAACATTTGAACCTCAGCCAGAGACCAGCAGGTGGAATGCACTTTTTAATTGCCCACTTTCTGTCCTGTTCTCCCTTTGTAGCCTTAATATGGAGAAAGTAAGCACATCATTTTAGTTCTATTAGCTTGCTGTCTGAAAGCTTTCTGAGTCTTATCAGTATTGGTTTTACAACCCCACATCAGAAAAAAGTTGAGACAGTGTGTTGAAATTAAAACTCAGAACAATGATTTTTAAATAATCTTTTACCTGTATTTCAGGCGGCACGGTGGTGTAGTGGTTAGCACTTTTGCCTCATAGCAAGAAGGTTATGGGTTCGAACCCAGTGGCCGACGGGGGCCTTTCTGTGTGGAGTTTGCATGTTCTCCCCGTGTCCGCGTGGGTTTCCTCCGGGTGCTCCGGTTTCCCCCACAGTCCAAAGACATGCAGGTTAGGTTAACTGGTGACTCTAAATTGACCATAGGTGTGAGTGTGAATGGTTATGTGTCTCTATGTGTCAGCCCTGCGATGACCTGGCGACTTGTCCAGGGTGTACCCCGCCTCTTGCCCATAGTCAGCTGGGATAGGCTCCAGCTTGCCCCTGACCCTGCACAGGATAAGCGGTTACTGATGATGGATGGATGGATCTGTATTTCACTCAAAACAATACAACAGCACATTATTTGATGTTTTACTTCATGAATTTTCTTGCTATTTCAAAATAAACACATTTCAATTTTGATTCTTGTTTGTTTCAAAATTCAATGTACTTTTCTGCATTAATGCTACCATCACAGAAGTGTAAGTTACCTTTGCCAAGGGCACTGACACAACCCCATACCATGACAGACCCTGGCTTTTGGACTTCTTGTTGGTAACAGTCTGGGTGGTCCTTTTCATCTTTGGTCTGGAGCACACGGTGTCCATTTCTTACAAAAAAAGTCCTGGAATACTGATTTGTCTGACCACAATACATGTTTCCACTGTGTGATGGTCCATCCCAGATGCCTCCGAGCCCGGAGAAGTCAACAATGCTTCTGGACACAGTTAACATAAGGCTTCCTTTTTCATAGTCAAGTTTTAACTGGCATTTGTGGATGTAACTCTGTATTGCAGTACTTGACAAAGGTTTGCTAAAGTAATCCTGAACCCATGTGGTTATATCAGATATAGATGAATGATAGCTGTTGATGCAATGCCATGTGAGGGATCGGAGATCACAGGTGTTCAATTTAGGCTTGCGCCCTTGGCCTTAATGCACCGAAATTCCTCCACATTCTTTGAATCATTTAATGATATTATGCATTGTAGAGGGTCATATATCCAAATCCCTTCATATCTCTCTTTGAAAAACATGGTTTTTAAACATTTCAGTAATTTTTCTCACGCATTTGTTGACAAACTGGAGATCCTCGGCCCATCTTTGCTCCTCAAAGACTAGGCCTTTCCTGGATGCTGATTTTGTCCCAAATCATGATTACAGTCACCTTTTGACATCACATGTTTCAAATCACATCATCATTTAATTGTTTTACCTCATTACTAGCCCTAAAATGCTCCGTCCCAACTTTTTTTGGAATGTGTTGCAGGCCTGAAATGCAGGAATGGATGTATATTAATAAATGAAATAAATTTGACCTGACAAAACATGAAATATCTTCAGTTCCTATTGTCTGCAGTGAAATAGAAGTCAAAGTAAATTTAGAAATCACTGCTTTCTGTTACATTTGCATTTTCTGTACTGTCCCAACTTATTCTAATTTGGGGTTTTAGAATTGATATTGATCTGTGGTTCTAGTAGATTTAGGAGAGAAGTTTACCATCTATTATGGTCAGTTTACACTGATTTTACACTGAGGTCCTGGATCACAGTACAAGTTTTTAATGACCAAATGTTTCCCTGCATATGTAATGAAAATACACGATAACAGACCTACATACTGACACATCTTTTGTCTCTGCAAAGCACAGATGTGTAAGTCCAATATAAGACAATATAATGTAATGACACTATGTTTACTACTGACATGCACACAACCGAGTCAACCACTCTTTAAACAATTAATCAGGATTAAAAAAAAAATATAGATAGATAAATAAATAATGTTAAAGTGAAATAAAAATTGATGAGGTATATTTTGGACAAAATAATTGCTAGGCTTCACGTTCACATTTTTGCTGCTTATTCTGTGCCAAAGGATAAGGGTTAATATTTCTCTGGAGCAGAGGGAGAGAAAAAGAAGTGTGTTGGAATGCTTCTGAAAGTAATTACTGGATGTGAATCCTTGATAATCCAATCCACAGCATGCATGGTCCTCATTAAACAGAAGCGTGCTAATCTCTTCTTAGCCACTAAATGAGGACATCAGAGTTATCAAAACAATCAACTTTGATTTTTAGCTTCAATATCAATGACTAAATCGGTTTTGTTCATGCTGTTGCATGCACACAGCTGTTTTTGTAGCTGGCAAAGCTTCAAATAGGATCTTAAAGTCAAAGAATGATTATAATACTGAACTGTAAAACAAGAGATAGGATTGTGGATTGCAGTGCAGCACTTATTATTTTGACCATTATTCCTTTGACCCATGTTTTTCAGTAAGGAAGATCTCCCTTGGGCCTGCCAGATTTTGAGAGAGGGAATAGACCTCTTCCTCTGGTCTTTATATGAAATCTGCTTGATTTTAATGAGGCTTGGGAGACCCCCTGTGACGGGGAGCCCGAGAAGACAGTGAGAGCCTTAGGGCCTGAGCGAGAAAGTGATTGGAATGCTTTGGAGTAGCCATTAACCCTCACACTCCTTCCTTAAGGCCATAGTAATATTTTATTTAGCAGGTTTATGCATCCATCAGTGGTCCTGATCAGCATGTGCCAGTCATGAAAAAAAAAAATAATTAAAGAGAAAATTGAGTACTGAAGTGGATAGCAGTT